>NC_084786.1:2463116-2480616 GCF_028858725.1 Colius striatus
ACCTTGCCGCTATGAGTTCCGACGGGGTAGACCTGGCCGCAACTTAACCCCCCTTCTCCCCCCCCCCCGCGCCCCCCCGCCGATTTGCCAGGGAGGGTAGACCTGGCGGTAGCCCCGCCGCATTTGGGGTGGTTTTTTGGTTTTTTTGGTTTTTTTTTTTTTTTTTCCCCCCCCCGCCTACGAGCGGGTAGACCTGGCAGCCCGGACGCCACGTTCTTTCGGAGGGGTAGACCTGGCGACGACCTTGCCGCTATGATTTCCGGCGGGGTAGACCTGGCCGCAACCTAACCCCCCTTCTCCCCCCCCCCCCCCCCCCCCGCGCCCCCCGCCGATTTGCCAGGGAGGGTGGACCTGGCGACAGCCCCGCCGCTATCAGCTGCCGGAGGGGTGGGAAGACCTGGCGAAAGACCCGCCGCAGTGCTTTGCCGGAGGCGTAGACCTGGCGACAGCTCCGCCGCTTTTTTTTTTTTTTTTTTCCCCCGCCTACGAGGGGCAAGACCTGACAGCCCAGCCGCCACGTTCTTTCCGATGGGTAGACCTGGCGACGACCTTGCCGCTATGATTTGCCGGCGGGGATGACCTGGCCGAAACCGAACCCCCGCTCCCCCCCCGCTTCCCCCCCCCCCCCCCCCCCCCCCCCGCCGATTTGCCAGGGAACGTAGACGTGGCGGAAGCCCCGCCGCTTATGGGGTTTTTTTTCCGCCTACGAGGGGGTAGACCTGGCGACGACCTTGCCGCTATGATTTGCCAGCGGGGTAGACCTGGCCGAAACCGAACTCTTCTTTCCCCCCCAACCTCCCCCCCTCGCCGATTTGCCAGGGAGGGTGGACCTGGCGACAGCCCCGCCGCTATGATGTTCCCGAGGGGTAGACCTGGCAGCCCAGGCCGCCGCGTTCTTTCGGAGTGGTAGACCTGGCGACGATCTTGCCGCTATGTTGTTACCGGCGGGGTAGACCTGGCCGAACCCGAACCCCCCGCCCCCCCCTTCCCCCCCCCCCCCTTCCCCCCCCACCCCTCCGCCGATTTGCCAGGGTAGGTAGACCTGGCGGTAGCCCCGCCGCTTTTGGGGTGTTTTTTTTTAGTTTTTTTAATTTTTTTTATTTTTTTTTTCCCCCCGCCGACGAGGGGGTAGACCTGGCAGCCCGGACGCCACGTTCTTTCGGAGGGGTAGACCTGGCGACGACCTTGCCGCTATGATTTCCGGCGGGGTAGACCTGGCCGCAACCTCACCCCCCTTCTCCCTCCCCCCGCGCCCCCCCCGCGCCCCCCCGCCGATTTGCCAGGGAGGGTGGACCTGGCGACAGCCCCGCCGCTATGTTTTTAATCATCACACACGCGCAAATTAAAACTCCTGGCCCTGGAAATGACTTCCGCCGATGTGTGTGTCCATTGAGCGTTGATTGCTCTTAGCGTAGCAACAAACTGTAATACATGAATTAAAACTGAATGAAGAGGATTCATCCCAATTCGATTCTTAACTCAAAGGTAGTTAGCTAGTGGGGTTTTTTGTTTTGGTTTTTTTTTTTTTTTTTTTTTTTTTTTTTACTCATAAACAAATGAACTTCATCAGCTAATTGTCTAGTGACAATGAATTAACTAAGTAACGAATTCATAGATAACCATTTAGCTTACCTCGTCGAGGATGCCGCCTGGCCGCAGAATCTTCCGAGCAAACAAAAACACGCGCATGCCGCTTGCACCCCGTTCCTCTTTTCTTATTGTTCCTTTGCAAACAGACGCCTGCTGCGGGCCCTGGGTCCGTTGCCCCTCTCCGCCGTCACCCCGACAACGGGTTCATTGTGACGCAGGCCGTCCCCCGCCGAAACCTTGCAAACCCAGGCCCGCTGCGAGCCTGGGGACCGTTGCCCCTCTCCGCCGTCACCCCGACAACGGGTTCATTGTGACACAGGTCGCCCCCGCCCAGACCTTGCAAACGGACGCCTGCTGCGGGCCCTGGGTCCGTTGCCCCTCTCCGCCGTCACACCGACAACGGGTTCATTGTGACGCAGGCCGCCCCTGACCAAACCTTGCAAACCCAGGCCTGCTGCGGGCCTGGGGACCGTTGCCCCTCTCCGCTGTCACCCCGACAACGGGTTCATTGTGACGCAGGCCGCCCCTGACCAAACCTTGAAAACCCAGGCCCGGTGCGGGCCCGGGGTTTTGTTCCCCTCTCCGCCGTCACCCCGACAACGGCTTCCTTGTGACGCAGGCCGTCCCCCGCCCAAACCTTGCAAACCCAGGCCTGCTGCGGGCCCTGGGTCCGTTGCCCCTCTCCGCCGTCACCCCGACAACAGGTTCATTGTGACGCAGGCCGCCCCCGACAAAACCTTGCAAACCCAGGCCTGCTGCGGGCCTGGGGTTTGTTGCCCCCCTCCTCCGTCACCCCGACACCGGCTTCCTTGGGCAGTACCTGATCGCAGTACCTGATTGGGTGCAGGACCCTCCCGACTTAGCCGAACGGCCCTGAGGACGAGGAGCTACTTCGCTGCTCCTTTCCAGGGAATGGGGTCGACTGGGAGCCGACACGAGCGCATCACACGGACACACGCAGGCATGGGGCGCATCGACGCAGCCGGTGACGCGGGCTGCAAGACAACAAGGCGGCGTTATCAACACAGTTGCAAACCTTTTCTTGTCCCTTCCTGGCTTTCGGACTCCTCACCCACTGCCGCCCTCCGCTGCAGGCCCACGGTCCGTTGTCCCTCTCCTCCGTCACCCCGACAACGGGTTCATTGTGACACAGGTCGCCCCCGCCCAGACCTTGCAAACGGACGCCTGCTGCGGGCCCTGGGTCCGTTGCCCCTCTCCGCCGTCACCCCGACAACGGGTTCATTGTGACGCAGGCCGCCCCTGACCAAACCTTGAAAACCCAGGCCCGGTGCGGGCCCGGGGTTTTGTTCCCCTCTCCGCCGTCACCCCGACAACGGCTTCCTTGTGACGCAGGCCGTCCCCCGCCCAAACCTTGCAAACCCAGGCCTGCTGCGGGCCCTGGGTCCGTTGCCCCTCTCCGCCGTCACCCCGACAACAGGTTCATTGTGACGCAGGCCGCCCCTGACCAAACCTTGAAAACCCAGGCCTGCTGCGGGCCCGGGGTCCGTTGCCCCTCTCCGCCGTCACCCCGACAACGGGTTCATTGTGACGCAGGCCGTCCCCCGCCGAAACCTTGGAAACCCAGGCCTGCTGCGGGCCCTGGGTCCGTTGCCCCTCTCTGTCGTCACCCCGACAACGACTTCCCTGTGACGCAGGCCGCCCCCTGACCAAACCTTGCAAACCCAGGCCTGCTGCGGGCCCGGGGTTTTGTTCCCCTCTCCGCCGTCACCCCGACAACGACTTCCCTGTGACGCAGGCCGCCCCTGACCAAACCTCGAAAACCCAGGCCTGCTGCGGGCCCTGGGTCCGTTGCCCCTCTCCGCCGTCACCCCGACAACGGGTTCATTGTGACGCAGGCCGCCCCCCGCCCAAACCTTGCAAACCCAGGCCTGCTATGGGCCCGGGGTCTTTTGCCCGTCTCCACCGTCACCCCGACAACGGGTTCATTGTGACGCAGGCCCGCCCCCGACAAAACCTTGCAAACCCAGGCCTGCTGCGGGCCTGGGGTTTGTTGCCCCCCTCCTCCGTCACCCCGACATCGGCTTCCTTGGGCAGTACCTGATCGCAGTACCTGATTGGGTGCAGGACCCTCCCGACTTAGCCGAACGGCCCTGAGGACGAGGAGCTACTTCGCTGCTCCTTTCCAGGGAATGGGGTCGACTGGGAGCTGACACGAGCGCATCACACGGACACACGCATGCATGGGGCGCATCGACGCGGCTGATGACACGGGCTGCAAGACAACAAGGTGGCGTTATCAACACAGTTGCAAACCTTTTCTTGTCCCTTCCTGGCTTTCGGACTCCTCACCCACTGCCGCCCTCCGCTGCAGGCCCACGGTCCGTTGCCCCTCTCCTCCGTCACCCCAACAACGGGTTCATTGTGACGCAGGCCGCCCCCACCCAAACCTTTCAAACCCAGGCCCGCTGCGGTCCTGGGGTTTGTTGCCCCTCTCCGCCGTCACCCCGACAACGGGTTCATTGTGACGCAGGCCGTCCCCCGCCGAAACCTTGCAAACCCAGGCCCGCTGCGAGCCTGGGGACCGTTGCCCCTCTCCGCTGTCACCCCGACAACGGGTTCATTGTGACACAGGTCGCCCCCGCCCAGACCTTGCAAACGGACGCCTGCTGCGGGCCCTGGGTCCGTTGCCCCTCTCCGCCGTCACCCCGACAACGGTTTCATTGTGACGCAGGCCGTCCCCCGCCCAAACCTTGCAAACCCAGGCCTGCTATGGGCCCGGGGTCTTTTGCCCGTCTCCACCGTCACCCCGACAACGGGTTCATTGTGACGCAGGCCCCCCCCCGACAAAACCTTGCAAACCCAGGCCTGCTGCGGGCCCTGGGTCCGTTGCCCCTCTCCGCCCTCACCCCGACAACGGGTTCATTGTGACGCAGGCCGCCCCTGACCAAACCTTGAAAACCCAGGCCTGCTGCGAGCCCTGGGTCCGTTGCCCCTCTCCGCCGTCACCCCGACAACGGGTTCATTGTGACGCAGGCCGTCCCCCGCCGAAACCTTGGAAACCCAGGCCTGCTGCGGGCCCTGGGTCCGTTGCCCCTCTCTGTCGTCACCCCGACAACGACTTCCCTGTGACGCAGGCCGCCCCCTGACCAAACCTTGCAAACCCAGGCCTGCTGCGGGCCCGGGGTTTTGTTCCCCTCTCCGCCGTCACCCCGACAACGACTTCCCTGTGACGCAGGCCGTCCCCCGCCAAAACCTTGAAAACTCAGGCCTGCTATGGGCCCGGGGTCTCTTGCCCCTCTCCACCGTCACCCCGACAACGGGTTCATTGCGACGCAGGCCGCCCCTGACCAAACCTCGAAAACCCAGGCCTGCTGCGGGCCCTGGGTCCGTTGCCCCTCTCCGCCGTCACCCCGACAACGGGTTCATTGTGACGCAGGCCGCCCCCCGCCCAAACCTTGCAAACCCAGGCCTGCTATGGGCCCGGGGTCTTTTGCCCGTCTCCACCGTCACCCCGACAACGGGTTCATTGTGACGCAGGCCCGCCCCCGACAAAACCTTGCAAACCCAGGCCTGCTGCGGGCCTGGGGTTTGTTGCCCCCCTCCTCCGTCACCCCGACATCGGCTTCCTTGGGCAGTACCTGATCGCAGTACCTGATTGGGTGCAGGACCCTCCCGACTTAGCCGAACGGCCCTGAGGACGAGGAGCTACTTCGCTGCTCCTTTCCAGGGAATGGGGTCGACTGGGAGCTGACACGAGCGCATCACACGGACACACGCATGCATGGGGCGCATCGACGCGGCTGATGACACGGGCTGCAAGACAACAAGGTGGCGTTATCAACACAGTTGCAAACCTTTTCTTGTCCCTTCCTGGCTTTCGGACTCCTCACCCACTGCCGCCCTCCGCTGCAGGCCCACGGTCCGTTGCCCCTCTCCTCCGTCACCCCAACAACGGGTTCATTGTGACGCAGGCCGCCCCCACCCAAACCTTTCAAACCCAGGCCCGCTGCGGTCCTGGGGTTTGTTGCCCCTCTCCGCCGTCACCCCGACAACGGGTTCATTGTGACGCAGGCCGTCCCCCGCCGAAACCTTGCAAACCCAGGCCCGCTGCGAGCCTGGGGACCGTTGCCCCTCTCCGCTGTCACCCCGACAACGGGTTCATTGTGACACAGGTCGCCCCCGCCCAGACCTTGCAAACGGACGCCTGCTGCGGGCCCTGGGTCCGTTGCCCCTCTCCGCCGTCACCCCGACAACGGTTTCATTGTGACGCAGGCCGTCCCCCGCCCAAACCTTGCAAACCCAGGCCTGCTATGGGCCCGGGGTCTTTTGCCCGTCTCCACCGTCACCCCGACAACGGGTTCATTGTGACGCAGGCCCCCCCCCGACAAAACCTTGCAAACCCAGGCCTGCTGCGGGCCCTGGGTCCGTTGCCCCTCTCCGCCCTCACCCCGACAACGGGTTCATTGTGACGCAGGCCGCCCCTGACCAAAGCTTGAAAACCCAGGCCTGCTGCGAGCCCTGGGTCCGTTGCCCCTCTCCGCCGTCACCCCGACAACGGGTTCATTGTGACGCAGGCCGCCCCCCGCCGAAACCTTGGAAACCCAGGCCTGCTGCGGGCCCTGGGTCCGTTGCCCCTCTCTGTCGTCACCCCGACAACGACTTCCCTGTGACGCAGGCCGCCCCCTGACCAAACCTTGCAAACCCAGGCCTGCTGCGGGCCCGGGGTTTTGTTCCCCTCTCCGCCGTCACCCCGACAACGACTTCCCTGTGACGCAGGCCGTCCCCCGCCAAAACCTTGAAAACTCAGGCCTGCTATGGGCCCGGGGTCTCTTGCCCCTCTCCACCGTCACCCCGACAACGGGTTCATTGCGACGCAGGCCGCCCCTGACCAAACCTCGAAAACCCAGGCCTGCTGCGGGCCCTGGGTCCGTTGCCCCTCTCCGCCGTCACCCCGACAACGGGTTCATTGTGACGCAGGCCGCCCCCCGCCCAAACCTTGCAAACCCAGGCCTGCTATGGGCCCGGGGTCTTTTGCCCGTCTCCACCGTCACCCCGACAACGGGTTCATTGTGACGCAGGCCCGCCCCCGACAAAACCTTGCAAACCCAGGCCTGCTGCGGGCCTGGGGTTTGTTGCCCCCCTCCTCCGTCACCCCGACATCGGCTTCCTTGGGCAGTACCTGATCGCAGTACCTGATTGGGTGCAGGACCCTCCCGACTTAGCCGAACGGCCCTGAGGACGAGGAGCTACTTCGCTGCTCCTTTCCAGGGAATGGGGTCGACTGGGAGCTGACACGAGCGCATCACACGGACACACGCATGCATGGGGCGCATCGACGCGGCTGATGACACGGGCTGCAAGACAACAAGGTGGCGTTATCAACACAGTTGCAAACCTTTTCTTGTCCCTTCCTGGCTTTCGGACTCCTCACCCACTGCCGCCCTCCGCTGCAGGCCCACGGTCCGTTGCCCCTCTCCTCCGTCACCCCAACAACGGGTTCATTGTGACGCAGGCCGCCCCCACCCAAACCTTTCAAACCCAGGCCCGCTGCGGTCCTGGGGTTTGTTGCCCCTCTCCGCCGTCACCCCGACAACGGGTTCATTGTGACGCAGGCCGTCCCCCGCCGAAACCTTGCAAACCCAGGCCCGCTGCGAGCCTGGGGACCGTTGCCCCTCTCCGCTGTCACCCCGACAACGGGTTCATTGTGACACAGGTCGCCCCCGCCCAGACCTTGCAAACGGACGCCTGCTGCGGGCCCTGGGTCCGTTGCCCCTCTCCGCCGTCACCCCGACAACGGTTTCATTGTGACGCAGGCCGTCCCCCGCCCAAACCTTGCAAACCCAGGCCTGCTATGGGCCCGGGGTCTTTTGCCCGTCTCCACCGTCACCCCGACAACGGGTTCATTGTGACGCAGGCCCCCCCCCGACAAAACCTTGCAAACCCAGGCCTGCTGCGGGCCCTGGGTCCGTTGCCCCTCTCCGCCCTCACCCCGACAACGGGTTCATTGTGACGCAGGCCGCCCCTGACCAAAGCTTGAAAACCCAGGCCTGCTGCGAGCCCTGGGTCCGTTGCCCCTCTCCGCCGTCACCCCGACAACGGGTTCATTGTGACGCAGGCCGCCCCCCGCCGAAACCTTGGAAACCCAGGCCTGCTGCGGGCCCTGGGTCCGTTGCCCCTCTCTGTCGTCACCCCGACAACGACTTCCCTGTGACGCAGGCCGCCCCCTGACCAAACCTTGCAAACCCAGGCCTGCTGCGGGCCCGGGGTTTTGTTCCCCTCTCCGCCGTCACCCCGACAACGACTTCCCTGTGACGCAGGCCGTCCCCCGCCAAAACCTTGAAAACTCAGGCCTGCTATGGGCCCGGGGTCTCTTGCCCCTCTCCACCGTCACCCCGACAACGGGTTCATTGCGACGCAGGCCGCCCCTGACCAAACCTCGAAAACCCAGGCCTGCTGCGGGCCCTGGGTCCGTTGCCCCTCTCCGCCGTCACCCCGACAACGGGTTCATTGTGACGCAGGCCGCCCCCCGCCCAAACCTTGCAAACCCAGGCCTGCTATGGGCCCGGGGTCTTTTGCCCGTCTCCACCGTCACCCCGACAACGGGTTCATTGTGACGCAGGCCCGCCCCCGACAAAACCTTGCAAACCCAGGCCTGCTGCGGGCCTGGGGTTTGTTGCCCCCCTCCTCCGTCACCCCGACATCGGCTTCCTTGGGCAGTACCTGATCGCAGTACCTGATTGGGTGCAGGACCCTCCCGACTTAGTCGAACGGCCCTGAGGACGAGGAGCTACTTCGCTGCTCCTTTCCAGGGAATGGGGTCGACTGGGAGCTGACACGAGCGCATCACACGGACACACGCATGCATGGGGCGCATCGACGCGGCTGATGACACGGGCTGCAAGACAACAAGGTGGCGTTATCAACACAGTTGCAAACCTTTTCTTGTCCCTTCCTGGCTTTCGGACTCCTCACCCACTGCCGCCCTCCGCTGCAGGCCCACGGTCCGTTGCCCCTCTCCTCCGTCACGCCAACAACGGGTTCATTGTGACGCAGGCCGCCCCCACCCAAACCTTTCAAACCCAGGCCCGCTGCGGTCCTGGGGTTTGTTGCCCCTCTCCGCCGTCACCCCGACAACGGGTTCATTGTGACGCAGGCCGTCCCCCGCCGAAACCTTGCAAACCCAGGCCCGCTGCGAGCCTGGGGACCGTTGCCCCTCTCCGCTGTCACCCCGACAACGGGTTCATTGTGACACAGGTCGCCCCCGCCCAGACCTTGCAAACGGACGCCTGCTGCGGGCCCTGGGTCCGTTGCCCCTCTCCGCCGTCACCCCGACAACGGTTTCATTGTGACGCAGGCCGTCCCCCGCCCAAACCTTGCAAACCCAGGCCTGCTATGGGCCCGGGGTCTTTTGCCCGTCTCCACCGTCACCCCGACAACGGGTTCATTGTGACGCAGGCCCGCCCCCGACAAAACCTTGCAAACCCAGGCCTGCTGCGGGCCTGGGGTTTGTTGCCCCCCTCCTCCGTCACCCCGACATCGGCTTCCTTGGGCAGTACCTGATCGCAGTACCTGATTGGGTGCAGGACCCTCCCGACTTAGCCGAACGGCCCTGAGGACGAGGAGCTACTTCGCTGCTCCTTTCCAGGGAATGGGGTCGACTGGGAGCTGACACGAGCGCATCACACGGACACACGCATGCATGGGGCGCATCGACGCGGCTGATGACACGGGCTGCAAGACAACAAGGTGGCGTTATCAACACAGTTGCAAACCTTTTCTTGTCCCTTCCTGGCTTTCGGACTCCTCACCCACTGCCGCCCTCCGCTGCAGGCCCACGGTCCGTTGCCCCTCTCCTCCGTCACCCCAACAATGGGTTCATTGTGACGCAGGCCGCCCCCACCCAAACCTTTCAAACCCAGGCCCGCTGCGGTCCTGGGGTTTGTTGCCCCTCTCCGCCGTCACCCCGACAACGGGTTCATTGTGACGCAGGCCGTCCCCCGCCGAAACCTTGCAAACCCCGGCCCGCTGCGAGCCTGGGGACCGTTGCCCCTCTCCGCTGTCACCCCGACAACGGGTTCATTGTGACACAGGTCGCCCCCGCCCAGACCTTGCAAACGGACGCCTGCTGCGGGCCCTGGGTCCGTTGCCCCTCTCCGCCGTCACCCCGACAACGGGTTCATTGTGACGCAGGCCGCCCCTGACCAAACCTTGAAAACCCAGGCCCGGTGCGGGCCCGGGGTTTTGTTCCCCTCTCCGCCGTCACCCCGACAACGACTTCCCTGTGACGCAGGCCGTCCCCTGCCCAAACCTTGAAAACCCAGGCCTGCTATGGGCCCGGGGTCCGTTGCCCCTCTCCACCGTCACCCCGACAACGGGTTCATTGTCACGCAGGTCCCCCCCGACAAAACCTTGCAAACCCAGGCCTGCTGCGGGCCCGGGGTTTGTTGCCCCCCTCCTCCGTCACCCCGACACCGGCTTCCTTGGGCAGTACCTGATCGCAGTACCTGATTGGGTGCAGGACCCTCCCGACTTAGCCGAACGGCCCTGAGGACGAGGAGCTACTTCGCTGCTCTTTTCCAGGGAATGGGGTCGACTGGGAGCCGACACGAGCGCATCACACGGACACACGCAGGCATGGGGCGCATCGACGCGGCCGATGACGCGGGCTGCAAGACAACAAGGTGGCGTTATCAACACAGTTGCAAACCTTTTCTTGTCCCTTCCTGGCTTTCGGACTCCTCACCCACTGCCGCCCTCCGCTGCAGGCCCACGGTCCATTGCCCCTCTCCTCCGTCACCCCAACAACGGGTTCATTGTGATGCAGGCCGCCCCCGCCCAAACCTTGCAAGCCCAGGACTGCTGCGGGCCTGGGGTTTGTTGCCCCTCTCCTCCGTCACCCCGACAACGGGTTCATTGTGACGCAGGCCGTCCCCGCCCAAACCTTGCAAATGCAGGACTGCTGCAGGCCCGGGGTTTTTTTCCCCTCTCCGCCGTCACCCCGACAACGGGTTCATTGTGACGTAGGCCGCCCCCGCCCAAGTTTAGCAAACGCACGGCTGCTGCAGGCCGTGGGTCCGTTGTCCATCTCCGCCGTCACCCTGAAAACGGCTTCCTTGTGATGCAGGTCGCCCCCGACCAAACCTTGCAAACCCAGGCCCGCTGCAGGCCCGGGGTCCATTGCCCCTCTCTGCCGCCACCCCGACAACGGCTTCCTTGTGACCCAGGCTGCCGCCGCCCAAACCCTGCAAACCCAGGCCTGCTGCGGGCCCGGGATCCGTTTCCCCTCTCCGTCGTCACCCTGAAAACGGATTCATTGTGACGCAGGCCGTTCCCCGCCGAAACCCTGCAACCCGAGGGCCGCTGAGGGCCCGGCTTATGTTATCCCGTCTCCGCCGTCATGCCGACAACGCGTTCATTGTGATGCAGGCCGTCCCTCCACTCACGCTGCACCCCGTGACCTGCTGCGATCCTAGCTGCCGTTACCCTGTCTCCACCCTCATGCCCTCAACAGGTACATTGCGATGCAGGTTGCCCCCGCCCAAAGCCCGCACCCCGTGGCCCGCAGCGAGCCCGGCCGCCATTACCCCATCTCCACTGTCACCCTGGCAACAGGTCCATTGTGACACAGGTTTCCCCTATGAGCCCAGCCGCCGTTCTTTGTCTCCACCGCACCTCCCCCCATCCCCCCGACAACCCCACATACTATTCACTGTGATATAGGCTATTCCCCTCCCCGCCCCAGCCCTGCACCCTGTGGCTTGCTGCAAACCCGGCCGCCATTAATCCCTCTCCACCGTCACCCCGATAAAAGGTTCATTGTGACACATGCTGCCTATTGGAGCCTGGCTGCCCTTCCCTGTCTCCGCCGCGCCCACCCCCTCCCCAAACCCCACCGCCCCCCCACCCCGTGCCTCAACCCCCCCCCCCGCCCGCCAGCCTCCCTTCTCTGCCCCACCCCTCCTCGTCGGCCTCGCACACGGTTCACTGTGACACAGGAACACACACACCCCCCCACCCCCCCCCCCCGATTCCTGGACCGTGTGGCTTGCTTCCTTGCCCAGCCGCCCCTACGGGAAGTTGAAGCGGGGAGACTTTAGGACCCAGCGCCGTCTCTGTCTCCTCACTCCTGTCCCTGCCCACCGTTGCCGGCTTTGCCACTGCCGCGGGGAGACTTTAGGACCCAGCGGCGTCTCTGTCTCCTCACTCCTGTCCCTGCCCACCGTTGCCGGCTTTGCCACCGCCGCGGGGAGACTTTAGGACCCAGCGGCGTCTCTTCCTGTTTCCCAGCCGCGCGGCAGAAGGGAGTCCTGGCGCCGTGCAGTCTCGACCCCGGGCTCCCGGGGCACAAGCCCGTGCTCCTGCCCCGACTCCCGCGTTTCTTTCTCAGTCAGTCACTCGCCCTGCTGCAGTCCTGCCTGCCGCCCGCCCCCCCTTGTACTCCACCTGCTGCCACGAGTTGAAAAACAAACGAACGCTGAGCCGGGGGTGGGGGTGGGGGTGGGGGTGTGTGTGGGGGGGGAAGGGATAAAAGCCCAAAACCCCCAAAACTCTCTCAACTGACCTAAACAGAAATCTTTGTCAAAAGGGAAACCATCTCTTCTTCAGCCTACCTTTCCACCAGACTCCGGCTCGCCGACCGCCCTGTTGCCTTCCCTTGTGCCAGACCACCCCCCTCCTTTCCCCTGCCGCTGCTGGCGCCACAAATGAGCCCGTGACCCTTGGCTAGGCGGGAAATGCCGCCCACTCCTCCCTGAAGGAGGATCCAGCTACCTCTCTGCGCCTTCCCCCGCCCCCCCTCCTCGGGGGCGCCAGACAGACTGCTTGGAGAGGAGAAGCACCTGACCTCCTCAGGGCGGGAGAGAGAGGAAGGGGGGGGGGGGTGGGCGGGGGGGGTGGTGCTCGCGCGCTTATCTGTGTGTATGTCTGTTTGGGGGGGGAAGCATGTATGTCTGAGTTGGCACCTGCAGACACATTTACAGCTGGTCAACGTATTTTATTCCCGGGAAATGAAGAAATAAATTCAAGCCGGAAAATAAAATTCCAAAAAAAACAACGGTAAAAAGTTTGGGGGGGGGGGGAGGAGAAGGAGTAGGGGGAGGAGAAGGAAGAAAAGAAAAGGAAAAATAAACCCTCGAGGCGCGGACTTGGCAGTGGGGCACCCCATCCGGAAGCAGAGACTCCTAACTCTCGAAAAAGTTGGGGTACGGGGTGAAAAGGTGCGTGGAAAGGTTGGTTTTACGCACAACCAGCTACAGCGGGTGCCACCAGGTGTCCACGGCTGCGAAAGTGTCGCCAGGTCTACCCGGCTCCGCAGCGCCACCCGGTCTCCCGGGCTCCGGCATTGTAGCCAGGTCTACCTGGCTCCGCAACGCCACCCGGCCTCCCGGGCTCTGGCGGTGTTCGCCAGGCCTACCGTGCTCCGCAGCGCCACCCGGTCTCCCGGGCTCCGGCGGTGTTTGCCCGGTCTACCCGGCTCCGCAGAACCACCCGATCTCCCTTTCCCCGCTCCGGCGGTGTTTGCCAGGCCTACCCGGCTCCGCGGCGCCACCCGGCCTCTCCGGCTCTGGCGGTGTTTGCACGGTCTACCCGGCTCCGATGAACCACCCGGTCCCCCTTCCCCGCTCCGGCGGTGCCGCCGGGCGTACCCGGCTCCGCAGCGCCACCCGGCCTCCCGGGCTCCGGCGGTGTTAGCCCGGTCTACCCGGCTCCGCAGAACCACCCGGTCCCCCTTCCCTGCTCCGGCGGTGCCGCCAGGCCTTCCCGGCTCCGCAGCGCCACCCTGCCCCTCCGGCTCCGGCGGTGTTTGCCCGGTCTACCCTGCTCCGCAGAACCTCCCGGTCCCCATTCCCCGCTCCGGCGGTGCCGCCAGGCCTTCCCGGCTCCGCAGCGCCACCCTGCCCCTCCGGCTCCGGCGGTGTTTGCCCGGTCTACCCGGCTCCGCAGAACCTCCCGGTCCCCATTCCCCGCTCCGGCGGTGCCGCCAGGCCTACCCGGCTCCGCAGCGCCACCCGGCCTCTCCGGCTCTGGCGGTGTTGGCCCGGTCTACCCCGCTCCGCAGAACCACCTGGTCTCCCTTCACGGCTCCGGCGGTGCCGCCAGGCCTTCCCGGCTCCGCAGCGCCACCCTGCCCCTCCGGCTCCGGCGGTGTTTGCCCGGTCTACCCGGCTCCGCAGAACCTCCCGGTCCCCATTCCCCGCTCCGGCGGTGCCGCCAGGCCTTCCCGGCTCCGCAGCGCCACCCTGCCCCTCCGGCTCCGGCGGTGTTTGCCCGGTCTACCCGGCTCCGCAGAACCTCCCGGTCCCCATTCCCCGCTCCGGCGGTGCCGCCAGGCCTTCCCGGCTCCGCAGCGCCACCCTGCCCCTCCGGCTCCGGCGGTGTTTGCCCGGTCTACCCGGCTCCGCAGAACCTCCCGGTCCCCATTCCCCGCTCCGGCGGTGCCGCCAGGCCTACCCGGCTCCGCAGCGCCACCCGGCCTCTCCGGCTCTGGCGGTGTTGGCCCGGTCTACCCCGCTCCGCAGAACCACCTGGTCTCCCTTCACGGCTCCGGCGGTGCCGCCAGGCCTTCCCGGCTCCGCAGCGCCACCCTGCCCCTCCGGCTCCGGCGGTGTTTGCCCGGTCTACCCGGCTCCGCAGAACCTCCCGGTCCCCATTCCCCGCTCCGGCGGTGCCGCCAGGCCTACCCGGCTCCGCAGCGCCACCCGGCCTCTCCGGCTCTGGCGGTGTTGGCCCGGTCTACCCCGCTCCGCAGAACCACCTGGTCTCCCTTCACGGCTCCGGCGGTGCCGCCAGGCCTTCCCGGCTCCGCAGCGCCACCCGGCCTCCCGGGCTCCGGTGGTGTTAGCCCGGTCTACCCGGCTCCGCAGAACCACCCGGTCCTCCTTCCCCGCTCCGGCGGTGCCGCCAGGCCCACTCGGCTCTGCAGCTCCACCCGGCCTCTCCGGCTCTGGCGGTGTTGGCCCGGTCTACCCCGCTCCGCAGAACCACCTGGTCTCCCCGGCTCCGGCGGTGCCGCCAGGCCTACCCGGCTCCGCAGCGCCACCGTCTCCCGAGCTCTGGCGGTGTTGGCCAGCTCTTCCCGTATGCGCAGCACCACCCATTTTCTCTTTTCCGGTTCGGCGGTACCACCAGGCCTCCCCTTCTCCGGAGCGCTACCACCCGTTCTCCCTTTACGGCTCCGGCGGTGTCGCCAGGCCTACCCGGCTCTGCAGCGCCACCCGGCCTCCTGGGCTCCGGCGGTGTTAGCCAGGTCTACCGGGTTCCGTAGCGCCACCCGGTCACCCGTTCCCGCTCCTGCGGTGTAGCCAGGTCTACCCGTCTCCGCAGCGCCACCCGGTCTTGCGGTCTCCGTCGCTGTTGGTCAGGTCTACCCGTCTCCGCAGCGCCACCCGGTCTCCCGCGTTGTTTGCCAGGTCTACCCTGCTCCGCAGCGCCACCCGGTTTCCTCCTCGCTCTGGCGGAGCCGCCGTGCCTTCCCGGCTCCGAGATGCCGCCGGGTCTATTTATTTGCTCCGCCAGGTCCACCCTGCTCTGCATCGTTTCGCGGTCTACCCGGCACTGGCATGACGAGCCTTACGGACCTTCGGGGTAGACCTGTGCTCCCTGCGGCTGCCTTGGTGTTTTCGAAGGGGTCGCTGTTTCGCGGTGCCTCCAGTTGCGTCATCGTAGAAAGCGGCAGCAGTACAGCGCCACCCCGGTAAAGTCCATAGTCGCTCTCTTGAAAGCGAAACCGGGCGTGGACTTAGTTTTACATACTATAGGGGCGAGCGGTGACTCGCGCTTGCAGCTCAGCTCGTGAGCGGCTGCAATGCCCGCGGCGCGGCCGGTGTTAAGTGGGGCGCTGGTCGGCCGTTGAGGTGGCTCTTGTCCCGGTGGTGGCTCAAATTGCCTGCTTGCTCGGCACGGTTGCTCTCTCGCGCTGGTATGCCAAACCCCCACCCCAGCACAGTCGAGAGACCCGGGGAAAGTTGGAGAACGGTCGCAACCGCTGTCCGTTGCATGCCTGGCACCGGTGTTGAGGGTTTGGCTTGAAGCCGAGTTCACCCCGGGCAGAGCTTGATGCTTGGTGGCGGTCGCCAGGCACTCGAACGCTGTGGGGGGGAGACTAGCCTGCCCAGTGGCTTTTCTCTCTCCCTTCTCCTCCGTTGGGTCCCTTGGGATGACCCCGCTGATTTTGGGCAAAAAGGTGAACCAGGACGAGAATTTGCCCCCCCCCGATGGTGTCCAGCCTCCCGTGGCTGCCGCCAGCTCCTTTGAGGGTCTGATCCAAGAGGGAATGGAATGTTGGCGGTGAGGTGGCGTCGCCTCATCCTTCTTTTCACCCCCACCCCCGGCCTTAAGCTGGGGACGCCTGCGAAGCGGGCAAGAGTAACACACACAGGGGCTGCCGCTCCCGGCGGTTGGCCAGTCCAATGCAGATGAACTCCGGGGGTTGAGAGTCTCGAGCCTGCTCCCGTGGCTTTTGCTGGCTCTCCCCCCCTAGAACGCGTTTTTCTTTCCGGCCTTAAGCTGGAGCCCTGTCCCCCCCTGCACGTCGGGGGGCAGAGCCGGTGCAGCTGCCCGCTGTCATTGGCGGTGAGCTTGAGTCGTGCAGGCGGCCGTAGAGTCTCGAGCCTGCTTCGGCTTTCTCTGGCCTCCCATGCCGCGAGAGCCCGATGACCAACGGGCGAGGTGTCAGCGGTGCCACCTTGCCTTCTTCCCGGGGGTTTGGCCATGCGTGGGCGGCCCGTGGTGTCTGGCTTGCTCTGGTCTCCCTGGTTGATGTTGGAGGGCTTGGTGTGAAAAAGGAGGTCTTGCACCGTCACGGTCGAGGGAGCGGCACCTCGTCCTTTTTTTTTTTCCTCCGGCCTTAAGCTTGGAGCCCCCCCCGTGCTTTTTTTAGAGGGGGAATCCCGAAAGCGTTTTTTGAGTGGTCCCAGTGGGCTGGCAGCTCAACGCGCAGGGGCCCTGGAGGGTGTCGAGACTCTCCAGAGGCTTGCACCTCGCGTGAGATACGGGTTTTTTGTGTCGGTCTATTTTTTTCCGTTTCCTTCCTCCGGGGTAAGTGGTTCCCCGTGGGGCCAGGTAAAAGCCCGGTGGTTGCCGGTGCTCTCGAACGCTTAAAAAGACCCTCGATGGCAGGAGTCAAGCCTTGCCGCGGCTTCTCCTCTGGCCTTGTCGACCCTCGCTTAAAGGGAACCGTTGTCTTGGGGGCGGGTGGATGGCGGCGCCTCCCGCTCCCCCCTTCCTACTGATCCAGACCTACAGGCAGCGCCCTCTGAGGCGTTCTCTGGGCATGTCGGAGAGTCTCCGCGGCGGGCCGGCTGGTGCCGGTGTTCAGGCTGCTGGAGCACCTCTTGCAGACATTGCCTTTGTTCTCGCTCGCACGCAGAGCCCCGCGTCTGCCGTCTTCACTCTCCCCGGGGGTGCTGGCGGTCAGGTGCGCGTTGTGGCTGTTGTTGTCCCAGGAACCGTGGCCGCGGGGGCCGTTGCTTTTCCTGTCTTTCCCTTCCCCACCTGATCGATGAGGCACTTCGGGTCGCGTCGGAGAGGGCCCCCGGCGGGCCGGCTTCTGCTGTGCTCCCCGTCACAAGGGAGTCACGGTCGGGGTCCGGTGTTCAGGCAGGGCGGTCTCCTTTCCAATTCGCTTCCCGTTTCATGCTGGAGGTGTTGTCTTGCAGTCCCCTGAGCCGTAGGGGGCCGCGGTGACGGGCGGGTAGCGTCGGCGGTCGGGGCGCGTGCCTCTCTGCGTCGCCCCATCCGAATCTGCCCCCCTCGTGCTTCGACGGGGTTCCTCGGGCTTTACCGACTCGGGCTGTGTGACGGCCGCGTGGCCCCGCGAGCCCTCAGGTGTCCTCAAACACGCGAGGTGTCGGTGCTGGCCTCGGTCCGTGTATCCCGTGGGTGCCGGCCACAAGCAGCGCTTGGGCGGTGGGGCGGCCGAGCCAACTTTGCAACTGGGGTAAGAAAGCGC
>NC_084786.1:2493116-2508116 GCF_028858725.1 Colius striatus
CGCCGATTTGCCAGGGAGGGTAGACCTGGCGGTAGCCCCGCCGCATTTGGGGTGGTTTTTTGGTTTTTTTGGTTTTTTTTTTTTTTTTTCCCCCCCCCGCCTACGAGCGGGTAGACCTGGCAGCCCGGACGCCACGTTCTTTCGGAGGGGTAGACCTGGCGACGACCTTGCCGCTATGATTTCCGGCGGGGTAGACCTGGCCGCAACCTAACCCCCCTTCTCCCCCCCCCCCCCCCCCCCCGCGCCCCCCGCCGATTTGCCAGGGAGGGTGGACCTGGCGACAGCCCCGCCGCTATCAGCTGCCGGAGGGGTGGGAAGACCTGGCGAAAGACCCGCCGCAGTGCTTTGCCGGAGGCGTAGACCTGGCGACAGCTCCGCCGCTTTTTTTTTTTTTTTTTTCCCCCGCCTACGAGGGGCAAGACCTGACAGCCCAGCCGCCACGTTCTTTCCGATGGGTAGACCTGGCGACGACCTTGCCGCTATGATTTGCCGGCGGGGATGACCTGGCCGAAACCGAACCCCCGCTCCCCCCCCGCTTCCCCCCCCCCCCCCCCCCCCCCCCCGCCGATTTGCCAGGGAACGTAGACGTGGCGGAAGCCCCGCCGCTTATGGGGTTTTTTTTCCGCCTACGAGGGGGTAGACCTGGCGACGACCTTGCCGCTATGATTTGCCAGCGGGGTAGACCTGGCCGAAACCGAACTCTTCTTTCCCCCCCAACCTCCCCCCCTCGCCGATTTGCCAGGGAGGGTGGACCTGGCGACAGCCCCGCCGCTATGATGTTCCCGAGGGGTAGACCTGGCAGCCCAGGCCGCCGCGTTCTTTCGGAGTGGTAGACCTGGCGACGATCTTGCCGCTATGTTGTTACCGGCGGGGTAGACCTGGCCGAACCCGAACCCCCCGCCCCCCCCTTCCCCCCCCCCCCCCTTCCCCCCCCACCCCTCCGCCGATTTGCCAGGGTAGGTAGACCTGGCGGTAGCCCCGCCGCTTTTGGGGTGTTTTTTTTTAGTTTTTTTAATTTTTTTTATTTTTTTTTTCCCCCCGCCGACGAGGGGGTAGACCTGGCAGCCCGGACGCCACGTTCTTTCGGAGGGGTAGACCTGGCGACGACCTTGCCGCTATGATTTCCGGCGGGGTAGACCTGGCCGCAACCTCACCCCCCTTCTCCCTCCCCCCGCGCCCCCCCCGCGCCCCCCCGCCGATTTGCCAGGGAGGGTGGACCTGGCGACAGCCCCGCCGCTATGTTTTTAATCATCACACACGCGCAAATTAAAACTCCTGGCCCTGGAAATGACTTCCGCCGATGTGTGTGTCCATTGAGCGTTGATTGCTCTTAGCGTAGCAACAAACTGTAATACATGAATTAAAACTGAATGAAGAGGATTCATCCCAATTCGATTCTTAACTCAAAGGTAGTTAGCTAGTGGGGTTTTTTGTTTTGGTTTTTTTTTTTTTTTTTTTTTTTTTTTTTACTCATAAACAAATGAACTTCATCAGCTAATTGTCTAGTGACAATGAATTAACTAAGTAACGAATTCATAGATAACCATTTAGCTTACCTCGTCGAGGATGCCGCCTGGCCGCAGAATCTTCCGAGCAAACAAAAACACGCGCATGCCGCTTGCACCCCGTTCCTCTTTTCTTATTGTTCCTTTGCAAACAGACGCCTGCTGCGGGCCCTGGGTCCGTTGCCCCTCTCCGCCGTCACCCCGACAACGGGTTCATTGTGACGCAGGCCGTCCCCCGCCGAAACCTTGCAAACCCAGGCCCGCTGCGAGCCTGGGGACCGTTGCCCCTCTCCGCCGTCACCCCGACAACGGGTTCATTGTGACACAGGTCGCCCCCGCCCAGACCTTGCAAACGGACGCCTGCTGCGGGCCCTGGGTCCGTTGCCCCTCTCCGCCGTCACACCGACAACGGGTTCATTGTGACGCAGGCCGCCCCTGACCAAACCTTGCAAACCCAGGCCTGCTGCGGGCCTGGGGACCGTTGCCCCTCTCCGCTGTCACCCCGACAACGGGTTCATTGTGACGCAGGCCGCCCCTGACCAAACCTTGAAAACCCAGGCCCGGTGCGGGCCCGGGGTTTTGTTCCCCTCTCCGCCGTCACCCCGACAACGGCTTCCTTGTGACGCAGGCCGTCCCCCGCCCAAACCTTGCAAACCCAGGCCTGCTGCGGGCCCTGGGTCCGTTGCCCCTCTCCGCCGTCACCCCGACAACAGGTTCATTGTGACGCAGGCCGCCCCCGACAAAACCTTGCAAACCCAGGCCTGCTGCGGGCCTGGGGTTTGTTGCCCCCCTCCTCCGTCACCCCGACACCGGCTTCCTTGGGCAGTACCTGATCGCAGTACCTGATTGGGTGCAGGACCCTCCCGACTTAGCCGAACGGCCCTGAGGACGAGGAGCTACTTCGCTGCTCCTTTCCAGGGAATGGGGTCGACTGGGAGCCGACACGAGCGCATCACACGGACACACGCAGGCATGGGGCGCATCGACGCAGCCGGTGACGCGGGCTGCAAGACAACAAGGCGGCGTTATCAACACAGTTGCAAACCTTTTCTTGTCCCTTCCTGGCTTTCGGACTCCTCACCCACTGCCGCCCTCCGCTGCAGGCCCACGGTCCGTTGTCCCTCTCCTCCGTCACCCCGACAACGGGTTCATTGTGACACAGGTCGCCCCCGCCCAGACCTTGCAAACGGACGCCTGCTGCGGGCCCTGGGTCCGTTGCCCCTCTCCGCCGTCACCCCGACAACGGGTTCATTGTGACGCAGGCCGCCCCTGACCAAACCTTGAAAACCCAGGCCCGGTGCGGGCCCGGGGTTTTGTTCCCCTCTCCGCCGTCACCCCGACAACGGCTTCCTTGTGACGCAGGCCGTCCCCCGCCCAAACCTTGCAAACCCAGGCCTGCTGCGGGCCCTGGGTCCGTTGCCCCTCTCCGCCGTCACCCCGACAACAGGTTCATTGTGACGCAGGCCGCCCCTGACCAAACCTTGAAAACCCAGGCCTGCTGCGGGCCCTGGGTCCGTTGCCCCTCTCCGCCGTCACCCCGACAACGGGTTCATTGTGACGCAGGCCGTCCCCCGCCGAAACCTTGCAAACCCAGGCCCGCTGCGAGCCTGGGGACCGTTGCCCCTCTCCGCTGTCACCCCGACAACGGGTTCATTGTGACACAGGTCGCCCCCGCCCAGACCTTGCAAACGGACGCCTGCTGCGGGCCCTGGGTCCGTTGCCCCTCTCCGCCGTCACCCCCGACAACGGTTTCATTGTGACGCAGGCCGTCCCCCGCCCAAACCTTGCAAACCCAGGCCTGCTATGGGCCCGGGGTCTTTTGCCCGTCTCCACCGTCACCCCGACAACGGGTTCATTGTGACGCAGGCCCCCCCCCGACAAAACCTTGCAAACCCAGGCCTGCTGCGGGCCCTGGGTCCGTTGCCCCTCTCCGCCCTCACCCCGACAACGGGTTCATTGTGACGCAGGCCGCCCCTGACCAAACCTTGAAAACCCAGGCCTGCTGCGAGCCCTGGGTCCGTTGCCCCTCTCCGCCGTCACCCCGACAACGGGTTCATTGTGACGCAGGCCGTCCCCCGCCGAAACCTTGGAAACCCAGGCCTGCTGCGGGCCCTGGGTCCGTTGCCCCTCTCTGTCGTCACCCCGACAACGACTTCCCTGTGACGCAGGCCGCCCCCTGACCAAACCTTGCAAACCCAGGCCTGCTGCGGGCCCGGGGTTTTGTTCCCCTCTCCGCCGTCACCCCGACAACGACTTCCCTGTGACGCAGGCCGTCCCCCGCCAAAACCTTGAAAACTCAGGCCTGCTATGGGCCCGGGGTCTCTTGCCCCTCTCCACCGTCACCCCGACAACGGGTTCATTGCGACGCAGGCCGCCCCTGACCAAACCTCGAAAACCCAGGCCTGCTGCGGGCCCTGGGTCCGTTGCCCCTCTCCGCCGTCACCCCGACAACGGGTTCATTGTGACGCAGGCCGCCCCCCGCCCAAACCTTGCAAACCCAGGCCTGCTATGGGCCCGGGGTCTTTTGCCCGTCTCCACCGTCACCCCGACAACGGGTTCATTGTGACGCAGGCCCGCCCCCGACAAAACCTTGCAAACCCAGGCCTGCTGCGGGCCTGGGGTTTGTTGCCCCCCTCCTCCGTCACCCCGACATCGGCTTCCTTGGGCAGTACCTGATCGCAGTACCTGATTGGGTGCAGGACCCTCCCGACTTAGCCGAACGGCCCTGAGGACGAGGAGCTACTTCGCTGCTCCTTTCCAGGGAATGGGGTCGACTGGGAGCTGACACGAGCGCATCACACGGACACACGCATGCATGGGGCGCATCGACGCGGCTGATGACACGGGCTGCAAGACAACAAGGTGGCGTTATCAACACAGTTGCAAACCTTTTCTTGTCCCTTCCTGGCTTTCGGACTCCTCACCCACTGCCGCCCTCCGCTGCAGGCCCACGGTCCGTTGCCCCTCTCCTCCGTCACCCCAACAACGGGTTCATTGTGACGCAGGCCGCCCCCACCCAAACCTTTCAAACCCAGGCCCGCTGCGGTCCTGGGGTTTGTTGCCCCTCTCCGCCGTCACCCCGACAACGGGTTCATTGTGACGCAGGCCGTCCCCCGCCGAAACCTTGCAAACCCAGGCCCGCTGCGAGCCTGGGGACCGTTGCCCCTCTCCGCTGTCACCCCGACAACGGGTTCATTGTGACACAGGTCGCCCCCGCCCAGACCTTGCAAACGGACGCCTGCTGCGGGCCCTGGGTCCGTTGCCCCTCTCCGCCGTCACCCCGACAACGGTTTCATTGTGACGCAGGCCGTCCCCCGCCCAAACCTTGCAAACCCAGGCCTGCTATGGGCCCGGGGTCTTTTGCCCGTCTCCACCGTCACCCCGACAACGGGTTCATTGTGACGCAGGCCCCCCCCCGACAAAACCTTGCAAACCCAGGCCTGCTGCGGGCCCTGGGTCCGTTGCCCCTCTCCGCCCTCACCCCGACAACGGGTTCATTGTGACGCAGGCCGCCCCTGACCAAACCTTGAAAACCCAGGCCTGCTGCGAGCCCTGGGTCCGTTGCCCCTCTCCGCCGTCACCCCGACAACGGGTTCATTGTGACGCAGGCCGTCCCCCGCCGAAACCTTGGAAACCCAGGCCTGCTGCGGGCCCTGGGTCCGTTGCCCCTCTCTGTCGTCACCCCGACAACGACTTCCCTGTGACGCAGGCCGCCCCCTGACCAAACCTTGCAAACCCAGGCCTGCTGCGGGCCCGGGGTTTTGTTCCCCTCTCCGCCGTCACCCCGACAACGACTTCCCTGTGACGCAGGCCGTCCCCCGCCAAAACCTTGAAAACTCAGGCCTGCTATGGGCCCGGGGTCTCTTGCCCCTCTCCACCGTCACCCCGACAACGGGTTCATTGCGACGCAGGCCGCCCCTGACCAAACCTCGAAAACCCAGGCCTGCTGCGGGCCCTGGGTCCGTTGCCCCTCTCCGCCGTCACCCCGACAACGGGTTCATTGTGACGCAGGCCGCCCCCCGCCCAAACCTTGCAAACCCAGGCCTGCTATGGGCCCGGGGTCTTTTGCCCGTCTCCACCGTCACCCCGACAACGGGTTCATTGTGACGCAGGCCCGCCCCCGACAAAACCTTGCAAACCCAGGCCTGCTGCGGGCCTGGGGTTTGTTGCCCCCCTCCTCCGTCACCCCGACATCGGCTTCCTTGGGCAGTACCTGATCGCAGTACCTGATTGGGTGCAGGACCCTCCCGACTTAGCCGAACGGCCCTGAGGACGAGGAGCTACTTCGCTGCTCCTTTCCAGGGAATGGGGTCGACTGGGAGCTGACACGAGCGCATCACACGGACACACGCATGCATGGGGCGCATCGACGCGGCTGATGACACGGGCTGCAAGACAACAAGGTGGCGTTATCAACACAGTTGCAAACCTTTTCTTGTCCCTTCCTGGCTTTCGGACTCCTCACCCACTGCCGCCCTCCGCTGCAGGCCCACGGTCCGTTGCCCCTCTCCTCCGTCACCCCAACAACGGGTTCATTGTGACGCAGGCCGCCCCCACCCAAACCTTTCAAACCCAGGCCCGCTGCGGTCCTGGGGTTTGTTGCCCCTCTCCGCCGTCACCCCGACAACGGGTTCATTGTGACGCAGGCCGTCCCCCGCCGAAACCTTGCAAACCCAGGCCCGCTGCGAGCCTGGGGACCGTTGCCCCTCTCCGCTGTCACCCCGACAACGGGTTCATTGTGACACAGGTCGCCCCCGCCCAGACCTTGCAAACGGACGCCTGCTGCGGGCCCTGGGTCCGTTGCCCCTCTCCGCCGTCACCCCGACAACGGTTTCATTGTGACGCAGGCCGTCCCCCGCCCAAACCTTGCAAACCCAGGCCTGCTATGGGCCCGGGGTCTTTTGCCCGTCTCCACCGTCACCCCGACAACGGGTTCATTGTGACGCAGGCCCCCCCCCGACAAAACCTTGCAAACCCAGGCCTGCTGCGGGCCCTGGGTCCGTTGCCCCTCTCCGCCCTCACCCCGACAACGGGTTCATTGTGACGCAGGCCGCCCCTGACCAAAGCTTGAAAACCCAGGCCTGCTGCGAGCCCTGGGTCCGTTGCCCCTCTCCGCCGTCACCCCGACAACGGGTTCATTGTGACGCAGGCCGTCCCCCGCCGAAACCTTGGAAACCCAGGCCTGCTGCGGGCCCTGGGTCCGTTGCCCCTCTCTGTCGTCACCCCGACAACGACTTCCCTGTGACGCAGGCCGCCCCCTGACCAAACCTTGCAAACCCAGGCCTGCTGCGGGCCCGGGGTTTTGTTCCCCTCTCCGCCGTCACCCCGACAACGACTTCCCTGTGACGCAGGCCGTCCCCCGCCAAAACCTTGAAAACTCAGGCCTGCTATGGGCCCGGGGTCTCTTGCCCCTCTCCACCGTCACCCCGACAACGGGTTCATTGCGACGCAGGCCGCCCCTGACCAAACCTCGAAAACCCAGGCCTGCTGCGGGCCCTGGGTCCGTTGCCCCTCTCCGCCGTCACCCCGACAACGGGTTCATTGTGACGCAGGCCGCCCCCCGCCCAAACCTTGCAAACCCAGGCCTGCTATGGGCCCGGGGTCTTTTGCCCGTCTCCACCGTCACCCCGACAACGGGTTCATTGTGACGCAGGCCCGCCCCCGACAAAACCTTGCAAACCCAGGCCTGCTGCGGGCCTGGGGTTTGTTGCCCCCCTCCTCCGTCACCCCGACATCGGCTTCCTTGGGCAGTACCTGATCGCAGTACCTGATTGGGTGCAGGACCCTCCCGACTTAGTCGAACGGCCCTGAGGACGAGGAGCTACTTCGCTGCTCCTTTCCAGGGAATGGGGTCGACTGGGAGCTGACACGAGCGCATCACACGGACACACGCATGCATGGGGCGCATCGACGCGGCTGATGACACGGGCTGCAAGACAACAAGGTGGCGTTATCAACACAGTTGCAAACCTTTTCTTGTCCCTTCCTGGCTTTCGGACTCCTCACCCACTGCCGCCCTCCGCTGCAGGCCCACGGTCCGTTGCCCCTCTCCTCCGTCACCCCAACAACGGGTTCATTGTGACGCAGGCCGCCCCCACCCAAACCTTTCAAACCCAGGCCCGCTGCGGTCCTGGGGTTTGTTGCCCCTCTCCGCCGTCACCCCGACAACGGGTTCATTGTGACGCAGGCCGTCCCCCGCCGAAACCTTGCAAACCCAGGCCCGCTGCGAGCCTGGGGACCGTTGCCCCTCTCCGCTGTCACCCCGACAACGGGTTCATTGTGACACAGGTCGCCCCCGCCCAGACCTTGCAAACGGACGCCTGCTGCGGGCCCTGGGTCCGTTGCCCCTCTCCGCCGTCACCCCGACAACGGTTTCATTGTGACGCAGGCCGTCCCCCGCCCAAACCTTGCAAACCCAGGCCTGCTATGGGCCCGGGGTCTTTTGCCCGTCTCCACCGTCACCCCGACAACGGGTTCATTGTGACGCAGGCCCGCCCCCGACAAAACCTTGCAAACCCAGGCCTGCTGCGGGCCTGGGGTTTGTTGCCCCCCTCCTCCGTCACCCCGACATCGGCTTCCTTGGGCAGTACCTGATCGCAGTACCTGATTGGGTGCAGGACCCTCCCGACTTAGCCGAACGGCCCTGAGGACGAGGAGCTACTTCGCTGCTCCTTTCCAGGGAATGGGGTCGACTGGGAGCTGACACGAGCGCATCACACGGACACACGCATGCATGGGGCGCATCGACGCGGCTGATGACACGGGCTGCAAGACAACAAGGTGGCGTTATCAACACAGTTGCAAACCTTTTCTTGTCCCTTCCTGGCTTTCGGACTCCTCACCCACTGCCGCCCTCCGCTGCAGGCCCACGGTCCGTTGCCCCTCTCCTCCGTCACCCCAACAATGGGTTCATTGTGACGCAGGCCGCCCCCACCCAAACCTTTCAAACCCAGGCCCGCTGCGGTCCTGGGGTTTGTTGCCCCTCTCCGCCGTCACCCCGACAACGGGTTCATTGTGACGCAGGCCGTCCCCCGCCGAAACCTTGCAAACCCCGGCCCGCTGCGAGCCTGGGGACCGTTGCCCCTCTCCGCTGTCACCCCGACAACGGGTTCATTGTGACACAGGTCGCCCCCGCCCAGACCTTGCAAACGGACGCCTGCTGCGGGCCCTGGGTCCGTTGCCCCTCTCCGCCGTCACCCCGACAACGGGTTCATTGTGACGCAGGCCGCCCCTGACCAAACCTTGAAAACCCAGGCCTGCTGCGGGCCTGGGGACCGTTGCCCCTCTCCGCTGTCACCCCGACAACGGGTTCATTGTGACGCAGGCCGCCCCTGACCAAACCTTGAAAACCCAGGCCCGGTGCGGGCCCGGGGTTTTGTTCCCCTCTCCGCCGTCACCCCGACAACGACTTCCCTGTGACGCAGGCCGTCCCCTGCCCAAACCTTGAAAACCCAGGCCTGCTATGGGCCCGGGGTCCGTTGCCCCTCTCCACCGTCACCCCGACAACGGGTTCATTGTCACGCAGGTCCCCCCCGACAAAACCTTGCAAACCCAGGCCTGCTGCGGGCCCGGGGTTTGTTGCCCCCCTCCTCCGTCACCCCGACACCGGCTTCCTTGGGCAGTACCTGATCGCAGTACCTGATTGGGTGCAGGACCCTCCCGACTTAGCCGAACGGCCCTGAGGACGAGGAGCTACTTCGCTGCTCTTTTCCAGGGAATGGGGTCGACTGGGAGCCGACACGAGCGCATCACACGGACACACGCAGGCATGGGGCGCATCGACGCGGCCGATGACGCGGGCTGCAAGACAACAAGGTGGCGTTATCAACACAGTTGCAAACCTTTTCTTGTCCCTTCCTGGCTTTCGGACTCCTCACCCACTGCCGCCCTCCGCTGCAGGCCCACGGTCCATTGCCCCTCTCCTCCGTCACCCCAACAACGGGTTCATTGTGATGCAGGCCGCCCCCGCCCAAACCTTGCAAGCCCAGGACTGCTGCGGGCCTGGGGTTTGTTGCCCCTCTCCTCCGTCACCCCGACAACGGGTTCATTGTGACGCAGGCCGTCCCCGCCCAAACCTTGCAAATGCAGGACTGCTGCAGGCCCGGGGTTTTTTTCCCCTCTCCGCCGTCACCCCGACAACGGGTTCATTGTGACGTAGGCCGCCCCCGCCCAAGTTTAGCAAACGCACGGCTGCTGCAGGCCGTGGGTCCGTTGTCCATCTCCGCCGTCACCCTGAAAACGGCTTCCTTGTGATGCAGGTCGCCCCCGACCAAACCTTGCAAACCCAGGCCCGCTGCAGGCCCGGGGTCCATTGCCCCTCTCTGCCGCCACCCCGACAACGGCTTCCTTGTGACCCAGGCTGCCGCCGCCCAAACCCTGCAAACCCAGGCCTGCTGCGGGCCCGGGATCCGTTTCCCCTCTCCGTCGTCACCCTGAAAACGGATTCATTGTGACGCAGGCCGTTCCCCGCCGAAACCCTGCAACCCGAGGGCCGCTGAGGGCCCGGCTTATGTTATCCCGTCTCCGCCGTCATGCCGACAACGCGTTCATTGTGATGCAGGCCGTCCCTCCACTCACGCTGCACCCCGTGACCTGCTGCGATCCTAGCTGCCGTTACCCTGTCTCCACCCTCATGCCCTCAACAGGTACATTGCGATGCAGGTTGCCCCCGCCCAAAGCCCGCACCCCGTGGCCCGCAGCGAGCCCGGCCGCCATTACCCCATCTCCACTGTCACCCTGGCAACAGGTCCATTGTGACACAGGTTTCCCCTATGAGCCCAGCCGCCGTTCTTTGTCTCCACCGCACCTCCCCCCATCCCCCCGACAACCCCACATACTATTCACTGTGATATAGGCTATTCCCCTCCCCGCCCCAGCCCTGCACCCTGTGGCTTGCTGCAAACCCGGCCGCCATTAATCCCTCTCCACCGTCACCCCGATAAAAGGTTCATTGTGACACATGCTGCCTATTGGAGCCTGGCTGCCCTTCCCTGTCTCCGCCGCGCCCACCCCCTCCCCAAACCCCACCGCCCCCCCACCCCGTGCCTCAACCCCCCCCCCCGCCCGCCAGCCTCCCTTCTCTGCCCCACCCCTCCTCGTCGGCCTCGCACACGGTTCACTGTGACACAGGAACACACACACCCCCCCACCCCCCCCCCCCGATTCCTGGACCGTGTGGCTTGCTTCCTTGCCCAGCCGCCCCTACGGGAAGTTGAAGCGGGGAGACTTTAGGACCCAGCGCCGTCTCTGTCTCCTCACTCCTGTCCCTGCCCACCGTTGCCGGCTTTGCCACTGCCGCGGGGAGACTTTAGGACCCAGCGGCGTCTCTGTCTCCTCACTCCTGTCCCTGCCCACCGTTGCCGGCTTTGCCACCGCCGCGGGGAGACTTTAGGACCCAGCGGCGTCTCTTCCTGTTTCCCAGCCGCGCGGCAGAAGGGAGTCCTGGCGCCGTGCAGTCTCGACCCCGGGCTCCCGGGGCACAAGCCCGTGCTCCTGCCCCGACTCCCGCGTTTCTTTCTCAGTCAGTCACTCGCCCTGCTGCAGTCCTGCCTGCCGCCCGCCCCCCCTTGTACTCCACCTGCTGCCACGAGTTGAAAAACAAACGAACGCTGAGCCGGGGGTGGGGGTGGGGGTGGGGGTGTGTGTGGGGGGGGAAGGGATAAAAGCCCAAAACCCCCAAAACTCTCTCAACTGACCTAAACAGAAATCTTTGTCAAAAGGGAAACCATCTCTTCTTCAGCCTACCTTTCCACCAGACTCCGGCTCGCCGACCGCCCTGTTGCCTTCCCTTGTGCCAGACCACCCCCCTCCTTTCCCCTGCCGCTGCTGGCGCCACAAATGAGCCCGTGACCCTTGGCTAGGCGGGAAATGCCGCCCACTCCTCCCTGAAGGAGGATCCAGCTACCTCTCTGCGCCTTCCCCCGCCCCCCCTCCTCGGGGGCGCCAGACAGACTGCTTGGAGAGGAGAAGCACCTGACCTCCTCAGGGCGGGAGAGAGAGGAAGGGGGGGGGGGGTGGGCGGGGGGGGTGGTGCTCGCGCGCTTATCTGTGTGTATGTCTGTTTGGGGGGGGAAGCATGTATGTCTGAGTTGGCACCTGCAGACACATTTACAGCTGGTCAACGTATTTTATTCCCGGGAAATGAAGAAATAAATTCAAGCCGGAAAATAAAATTCCAAAAAAAACAACGGTAAAAAGTTTGGGGGGGGGGGGAGGAGAAGGAGTAGGGGGAGGAGAAGGAAGAAAAGAAAAGGAAAAATAAACCCTCGAGGCGCGGACTTGGCAGTGGGGCACCCCATCCGGAAGCAGAGACTCCTAACTCTCGAAAAAGTTGGGGTACGGGGTGAAAAGGTGCGTGGAAAGGTTGGTTTTACGCACAACCAGCTACAGCGGGTGCCACCAGGTGTCCACGGCTGCGAAAGTGTCGCCAGGTCTACCCGGCTCCGCAGCGCCACCCGGTCTCCCGGGCTCCGGCATTGTAGCCAGGTCTACCTGGCTCCGCAACGCCACCCGGCCTCCCGGGCTCTGGCGGTGTTCGCCAGGCCTACCGTGCTCCGCAGCGCCACCCGGTCTCCCGGGCTCCGGCGGTGTTTGCCCGGTCTACCCGGCTCCGCAGAACCACCCGATCTCCCTTTCCCCGCTCCGGCGGTGTTTGCCAGGCCTACCCGGCTCCGCGGCGCCACCCGGCCTCTCCGGCTCTGGCGGTGTTTGCACGGTCTACCCGGCTCCGATGAACCACCCGGTCCCCCTTCCCCGCTCCGGCGGTGCCGCCGGGCGTACCCGGCTCCGCAGCGCCACCCGGCCTCCCGGGCTCCGGCGGTGTTAGCCCGGTCTACCCGGCTCCGCAGAACCACCCGGTCCCCCTTCCCTGCTCCGGCGGTGCCGCCAGGCCTTCCCGGCTCCGCAGCGCCACCCTGCCCCTCCGGCTCCGGCGGTGTTTGCCCGGTCTACCCTGCTCCGCAGAACCTCCCGGTCCCCATTCCCCGCTCCGGCGGTGCCGCCAGGCCTTCCCGGCTCCGCAGCGCCACCCTGCCCCTCCGGCTCCGGCGGTGTTTGCCCGGTCTACCCGGCTCCGCAGAACCTCCCGGTCCCCATTCCCCGCTCCGGCGGTGCCGCCAGGCCTACCCGGCTCCGCAGCGCCACCCGGCCTCTCCGGCTCTGGCGGTGTTGGCCCGGTCTACCCCGCTCCGCAGAACCACCTGGTCTCCCTTCACGGCTCCGGCGGTGCCGCCAGGCCTTCCCGGCTCCGCAGCGCCACCCTGCCCCTCCGGCTCCGGCGGTGTTTGCCCGGTCTACCCGGCTCCGCAGAACCTCCCGGTCCCCATTCCCCGCTCCGGCGGTGCCGCCAGGCCTTCCCGGCTCCGCAGCGCCACCCTGCCCCTCCGGCTCCGGCGGTGTTTGCCCGGTCTACCCGGCTCCGCAGAACCTCCCGGTCCCCATTCCCCGCTCCGGCGGTGCCGCCAGGCCTACCCGGCTCCGCAGCGCCACCCGGCCTCTCCGGCTCTGGCGGTGTTGGCCCGGTCTACCCCGCTCCGCAGAACCACCTGGTCTCCCCGGCTCCGGCGGTGCCGCCAGGCCTACCCGGCTCCGCAGCGCCACCCGGCCTCTCCGGCTCTGGCGGTGTTGGCCCGGTCTACCCCGCTCCGCAGAACCACCTGGTCTCCCTTCACGGCTCCGGCGGTGCCGCCAGGCCTTCCCGGCTCCGCAGCGCCACCCGGCCTCCCGGGCTCCGGTGGTGTTAGCCCGGTCTACCCGGCTCCGCAGAACCACCCGGTCCTCCTTCCCCGCTCCGGCGGTGCCGCCAGGCCCACTCGGCTCTGCAGCTCCACCCGGCCTCTCCGGCTCTGGCGGTGTTGGCCCGGTCTACCCCGCTCCGCAGAACCACCTGGTCTCCCCGGCTCCGGCGGTGCCGCCAGGCCTACCCGGCTCCGCAGCGCCACCGTCTCCCGAGCTCTGGCGGTGTTGGCCAGCTCTTCCCGTATGCGCAGCACCACCCATTTTCTCTTTTCCGGTTCGGCGGTACCACCAGGCCTCCCCTTCTCCGGAGCGCTACCACCCGTTCTCCCTTTACGGCTCCGGCGGTGTCGCCAGGCCTACCCGGCTCTGCAGCGCCACCCGGCCTCCTGGGCTCCGGCGGTGTTAGCCAGGTCTACCGGGTTCCGTAGCGCCACCCGGTCACCCGTTCCCGCTCCTGCGGTGTAGCCAGGTCTACCCGTCTCCGCAGCGCCACCCGGTCTTGCGGTCTCCGTCGCTGTTGGTCAGGTCTACCCGTCTCCGCAGCGCCACCCGGTCTCCCGCGTTGTTTGCCAGGTCTACCCTGCTCCGCAGCGCCACCCGGTTTCCTCCTCGCTCTGGCGGAGCCGCCGTGCCTTCCCGGCTCCGAGATGCCGCCGGGTCTATTTATTTGCTCCGCCAGGTCCACCCTGCTCTGCATCGTTTCGCGGTCTACCCGGCACTGGCATGACGAGCCTTACGGACCTTCGGGGTAGACCTGTGCTCCCTGCGGCTGCCTTGGTGTTTTCGAAGGGGTCGCTGTTTCGCGGTGCCTCCAGTTGCGTCATCGTAGAAAGCGGCAGCAGTACAGCGCCACCCCGGTAAAGTCCATAGTCGCTCTCTTGAAAGCGAAACCGGGCGTGGACTTAGTTTTACATACTATAGGGGCGAGCGGTGACTCGCGCTTGCAGCTCAGCTCGTGAGCGGCTGCAATGCCCGCGGCGCGGCCGGTGTTAAGTGGGGCGCTGGTCGGCCGTTGAGGTGGCTCTTGTCCCGGTGGTGGCTCAAATTGCCTGCTTGCTCGGCACGGTTGCTCTCTCGCGCTGGTATGCCAAACCCCCACCCCAGCACAGTCGAGAGACCCGGGGAAAGTTGGAGAACGGTCGCAACCGCTGTCCGTTGCATGCCTGGCACCGGTGTTGAGGGTTTGGCTTGAAGCCGAGTTCACCCCGGGCAGAGCTTGATGCTTGGTGGCGGTCGCCAGGCACTCGAACGCTGTGGGGGGGAGACTAGCCTGCCCAGTGGCTTTTCTCTCTCCCTTCTCCTCCGTTGGGTCCCTTGGGATGACCCCGCTGATTTTGGGCAAAAAGGTGAACCAGGACGAGAATTTGCCCCCCCCCGATGGTGTCCAGCCTCCCGTGGCTGCCGCCAGCTCCTTTGAGGGTCTGATCCAAGAGGGAATGGAATGTTGGCGGTGAGGTGGCGTCGCCTCATCCTTCTTTTCACCCCCACCCCCGGCCTTAAGCTGGGGACGCCTGCGAAGCGGGCAAGAGTAACACACACAGGGGCTGCCGCTCCCGGCGGTTGGCCAGTCCAATGCAGATGAACTCCGGGGGTTGAGAGTCTCGAGCCTGCTCCCGTGGCTTTTGCTGGCTCTCCCCCCCTAGAACGCGTTTTTCTTTCCGGCCTTAAGCTGGAGCCCTGTCCCCCCCTGCACGTCGGGGGGCAGAGCCGGTGCAGCTGCCCGCTGTCATTGGCGGTGAGCTTGAGTCGTGCAGGCGGC
>NC_084786.1:2513116-2515447 GCF_028858725.1 Colius striatus
CTTCAGGGTCCGGGAGGCGGCTCCCGCGACCCTCCCCGCAACGGGGCAGGCGTGCTGCGTAGCAGCGCCCCCCTGCCCAGTGGCCGAGTGGCCGGCCGTGCGAGGGTGCCAAGGGCTTTCCGGGCGTTCCGGAGCTGGTGGCTGCGTCGCCGAGGCGGGTACGGAGACGGCAGGGTTTCCCCCCGCGCCCTCCCCTCTCCTCCTCCCTCTTCCGAGGCAGGAGGTTTGTGGGGGGGGCCGGAGGCGCTCGGCCGTGACCGATGCCGCCTGTTGGCGCGCGAGGTTCTCTTGCCGGGTCGCGTCCCGCGCGAGCGGGCGGCCCGAGCCACGGCCCTCATCCCGGGCGCAGCGCCGGGCTCACTGAGGGAAACCCCCGGGCCCCGGGAAAGAGGCCGTGGTGATGGCGGTGGATGTCGGGCGCGCCCCCGCGGGCGGACGCTCCCCCCGATGGTGGCAGCGGGAGGAGGCACCCCTGCGGGGCCCTTCAGGTCGTTTCCCTCACCCCAGGGCCAGGTACCTAGCGTCCGCGTTTCCGCGGCCTTTCCTCGGTCGCGGAGCCGGGCGGAGGTTTAAAGACTCGGGCGGCTCGATGCGTCCCGCAGGGGTCGGGACGGGCGGGGCCAACGACGGTGGCGTTTCGGTAAGGGGCGGGAGTCTCTCCCGTGTAGGCCCTTGTCTCGGCCGCCACCGCCGCCCGCCCGCGCTCGTCCCCGCGGGACGGTCGTGCCGGGGAGGGGTCCTCCTGCCCCCCCCTTTCCGCGGTCCGGTCTCGGCGCAGCGAGACCGCGGTGCGGTCGGCCGTGCCCGGCCTGCCTTCCTCTCGAAGCGGGCGTCCCCGGCTTGGAGCGCGGGCTCCTCTGCCGCGGGGTTGGCGATTCCCCGTCGCTCCCCCTCGCCGCTGAGGCGGGGGGGAAAGGGGTTCGCCGGGAACGGCGCCTCGGGGTGCCGCGCTGCGCTCCGTTCTTGCTTCCCCGCCTCGGCGAGCGCTCTCGGTTGGTTTCCTTCCGCCAGCTGGCGTCCAGGGCGCGGTGCCCTCGGGCCCGGCGGTGGCGGCGCGACGCGCTCGGCCTGCCGATCCTTCGGCCGGTCGCTCGTCGCCGGCGGCGGCCGTCCCGGCCCCGGTGTCCCCCGTTCGTCACTTCCACGCCGCCTGTCCCTGCCGTTTCCGGGTGAAGCGGCCGCGTGCAGTCGGAGGCATTCCCCGTCCCGGTCTCCGTGCGGAAGCGCGGGGGGCGGGCGGCTGCCCTCCGTCTGAGCGCGCGTCCGTCTTTCTCCCGGAGAAGAGAGAGGAGAGGGCCGAGGCGAGAAGCGTCGACGGCGGTGGCCGGGGACAGGTGCGTGCCGTTCCGTCCCGGCGGCGGGCCTCCGTGCGAGGAGGCGGCCGTGCGGTCGGGCGCGCCGCCGTTTCGGGCTCCGGGGGCTCGCCACCTTGTGGCGTTGGCGCGGCGGCGGAGCCGCCGGCGCGTGTCGGCGAGCCACGGTGGAGGGAAGAGCCTGGCTGTCGTTAGCGCGGTGCCGCGGGGGCGGCCGTTTTTTCCCGGTCGAGGTTGGGCAAAGTCGGGCAGGGTCGGACGTTGCCGCCGCCTCCGCGTGGAGGCCGGGCCGAGCCCGGGCGCCTGGGCCGCCTCCGAAGGGATCTCCCGAGGTGTGCTTCTCCCCCCCAGGTCCTGGGGGGGGTCGGTCGGGAGCGCGGGCTCCCCTCCCTCGCCCTTCGGAGTTTTCTCGCTCCTTTTTTTCCTTCTCCGCTTGTGTTCGTACGGTCACGCGAGGCGTGGCCTCTCCGCTGCGGCCTTGGCTGGGCTGGCGCGAGCCAGCGAGCGGGGCCGCGGGCGGTGAGGCCCATCCTCAAAAGGGGGCCGCTCCGTGTGAGCGGTCCCCGGCTCCCCCGCGCGCGTGGGGCGGTGCCGAAAGCCAGACAACTCTTAGCGGTGGATCACTCGGCTCGTGCGTCGATGAAGAACGCAGCTAGCTGCGAGAATTAATGTGAATTGCAGGACACATTGATCATCGACACTTCGAACGCACTTGCGGCCCCGGGTTCCTCCCGGGGCTACGCCTGTCTGAGCGTCGCTTGACGATCAATCGCCGGCTGAGCCGCCGCCCCTGGCAAGCAGCGAGGGGCAGCGGTGGCAGCGGCGCGGCTGGGGTTGCCTCGCAGGTCCCCGTCGGCGGGCCTTCGTCCCCCTAAATCGAGACTCGGGGAGCGCTCCGAAGCTCCCCGCTCCCGGAGCGCCTGCTGGACGGAGTTCGTCCCGCCGGGGCCGCCAGGGTGTCGTTCGGGCCGGTCGGGCCCGGCGCGGCGGTGGGGAGAGAGAGAGAAGGTGTTCGGGG
>NC_084786.1:2520647-2523147 GCF_028858725.1 Colius striatus
CGCCGCCGGTCCGAGCGGTGTCGGTCGGGAACGGGGTTGCCGCCGGGGCCTGTGTGTCGGCGCGCTCCCCGCCGGCCGAGCCCCCCGCCGCTCGGGCAGGGGGAGCTAAGCGGCAAACGGCGGCGGCGACGACGGCGTCGCCGGTCCAGGCCGTCGAGGGCGATGACGAGGGTTGAAGAGGGAGGAAGGGGTCCCCTTCAGGGTCCGGGAGGCGGCTCCCGCGACCCTCCCCGCAACGGGGCAGGCGTGCTGCGTAGCAGCGCCCCCCTGCCCAGTGGCCGAGTGGCCGGCCGTGCGAGGGTGCCAAGGGCTTTCCGGGCGTTCCGGAGCTGGTGGCTGCGTCGCCGAGGCGGGTACGGAGACGGCAGGGTTTCCCCCCGCGCCCTCCCCTCTCCTCCTCCCTCTTCCGAGGCAGGAGGTTTGTGGGGGGGCCGGAGGCGCTCGGCCGTGACCGATGCCGCCTGTTGGCGCGCGAGGTTCTCTTGCCGGGTCGCGTCCCGCGCGAGCGGGCGGCCCGAGCCACGGCCCTCATCCCGGGCGCAGCGCCGGGCTCACTGAGGGAAACCCCCGGGCCCCGGGAAAGAGGCCGTGGTGATGGCGGTGGATGTCGGGCGCGCCCCCGCGGGCGGACGCTCCCCCCGATGGTGGCAGCGGGAGGAGGCACCCCTGCGGGGCCCTTCAGGTCGTTTCCCTCACCCCAGGGCCAGGTACCTAGCGTCCGCGTTTCCGCGGCCTTTCCTCGGTCGCGGAGCCGGGCGGAGGTTTAAAGACTCGGGCGGCTCGATGCGTCCCGCAGGGGTCGGGACGGGCGGGGCCAACGACGGTGGCGTTTCGGTAAGGGGCGGGAGTCTCTCCCGTGTAGGCCCTTGTCTCGGCCGCCACCGCCGCCTGCCCGCGCTCGTCCCCGCGGGACGGTCGTGCCGGGGAGGGGTCCTCCTGCCCCCCCCTTTCCGCGGTCCGGTCTCGGCGCAGCGAGACCGCGGTGCGGTCGGCCGTGCCCGGCCTGCCTTCCTCTCGAAGCGGGCGTCCCCGGCTTGGAGCGCGGGCTCCTCTGCCGCGGGGTTGGCGAGTCCCCGTCGCTCCCCCTCGCCGCTGAGGCGGGGGGGAAAGGGGTTCGCCGGGAACGGCGCCTCGGGGTGCCGCGCTGCGCTCCGTTCTTGCTTCCCCGCCTCGGCGAGCGCTCTCGGTTGGTTTCCTTCCGCCAGCTGGCGTCCAGGGCGCGGTGCCCTCGGGCCCGGCGGTGGCGGCGCGACGCGCTCGGCCTGCCGATCCTTCGGCCGGTCGCTCGTCGCCGGCGGCGGCCGTCCCGGCCCCGGTGTCCCCCGTTCGTCACTTCCACGCCGCCTGTCCCTGCCGTTTCCGGGTGAAGCGGCCGCGTGCAGTCGGAGGCATTCCCCGTCCCGGTCTCCGTGCGGAAGCGCGGGGGGCGGGCGGCTGCCCTCCGTCTGAGCGCGCGTCCGTCTTTCTCCCGGAGAAGAGAGAGGAGAGGGCCGAGGCGAGAAGCGTCGACGGCGGTGGCCGGGGACAGGTGCGTGCCGTTCCGTCCCGGCGGCGGGCCTCCGTGCGAGGAGGCGGCCGTGCGGTCGGGCGCGCCGCCGTTTCGGGCTCCGGGGGCTCGCCACCTTGTGGCGTTGGCGCGGCGGCGGAGCTGCCGGCGCGTGTCGGCGAGCCACGGTGGAGGGAAGAGCCTGGCTGTCGTTAGCGCGGTGCCGCGGGGGCGGCCGTTTTTTCCCGGTCGAGGTTGGGCAAAGTCGGGCAGGGTCGGACGTTGCCGCCGCCTCCGCGTGGAGGCCGGGCCGAGCCCGGGCGCCTGGGCCGCCTCCGAAGGGATCTCCCGAGGTGTGCTTCTCCCCCCCAGGTCCTGGGGGGGGTCGGTCGGGAGCGCGGGCTCCCCGCCCTCGCCCTTCGGAGTTTTCTCGCTCCTTTTTTTCCTTCTCCGCTTGTGTTCGTACGGTCACGCGAGGCGTGGCCTCTCCGCTGCGGCCTTGGCTGGGCTGGCGCGAGCCAGCGAGCGGGGCCGCGGGCGGTGAGGCCCATCCTCAAAAGGGGGCCGCTCCGTGTGAGCGGTCCCCGGCTCCCCCGCGCGCGTGGGGCGGTGCCGAAAGCCAGACAACTCTTAGCGGTGGATCACTCGGCTCGTGCGTCGATGAAGAACGCAGCTAGCTGCGAGAATTAATGTGAATTGCAGGACACATTGATCATCGACACTTCGAACGCACTTGCGGCCCCGGGTTCCTCCCGGGGCTACGCCTGTCTGAGCGTCGCTTGACGATCAATCGCCGGCTGAGCCGCCGCCCCTGGCAAGCAGCGAGGGGCAGCGGTGGCAGCGGCGCGGCTGGGGTTGCCTCGCAGGTCCCCGTCGGCGGGCCTTCGTCCCCCTAAATCGAGACTCGGGGAGCGCTCCGAAGCTCCCCGCTCCCGGAGCGCCTGCTGGACGGAGTTCGTCCCGCCGGGGCCGCCAGGGTGTCGTTCGGGCCGGTCGGGCCCGGCGCGGCGGTGG
>NC_084786.1:2530647-2543147 GCF_028858725.1 Colius striatus
TTGCCAGGGAGGGTGGACCTGGCGACAGCCCCGCCGCTATCAGCTGCCGGAGGGGTGGGAAGACCTGGCGAAAGACCCGCCGCTTTTTTTTTTTTTTTTTTTTCCCCCGCCTACGAGGGGCAAGACCTGACAGCCCAGCCGCCACGTTCTTTCGGATGGGTAGACCTGGCGACGACCTTGCCGCTATGATTTGCCGGCGGGGATGACCTGGCCGAAACCGAACCCCCGCCCCCCCCCCCCCCTTCCCCCCCCCGCCGATTTGCCAGGGAACGTAGACGTGGCGGAAGCCCCGCCGCTTTTGGGGTTTTTTTTTCCGCCTACGAGGGGGTAGACCTGGCGACGACCTTGCCGCTATGATTTGCCAGCGGGGTAGACCTGGCCGCAACCGAACTCTTCTTTCCCCCCCAACCTCCCCCCCTCGCCGATTTGCCAGGGAGGGTGGACCTGGCGACAGCCCCGCCGCTATGATGTTCCCGAGGGGTAGACCTGGCAGCCCAGGCCGCCGCGTTCTTTCGGAGTGGTAGACCTGGCGACGATCTTGCCGCTGTTACCGGCGGGGTAGACCTGGCCGAACCCGAACCCCCCGCCCCCCCCTTCCCCCCCCCCCCCTTCCCCCCCCACCCCTCCGCCGACTTGCCAGGGTAGGTAGACCTGGCGGTAGCCCCGCCGCTTTTGGGGTGTTTTTTTTTTAGTTTTTTTTATTTTTTTTTATTTTTTTTTTCCCCCCGCCGACGAGGGGGTAGACCTGGCAGCCCGGACGCCACGTTCTTTCGGAGGGGTAGACCTGGCGACGACCTTGCCGCTATGATTTCCGGCGGGGTAGACCTGGCCGCAACCTCACCCCCCTTCTCCCTCCCCCCGCGCCCCCCCCGCGCCCCCCCGCCGATTTGCCAGGGAGGGTGGACCTGGCGACAGCCCCGCCGCTATGTTTTTAATCATCACACACGCGCAAATTAAAACTCCTGGCCCTGGAAATGACTTCCGCCGATGTGTGTGTCCATTGAGCGTTGATTGCTCTTAGCGTAGCAACAAACTGTAATACATGAATTAAAACTGAATGAAGAGGATTCATCCCAATTCGATTCTTAATTCAAAGGTAGTTAGCTAGTGGGGTTTTTTGTTTTGTTTTTTTTTTTTTTTTTTTTTTTTTTTTTACTCATAAACAAATGAACTTCATCAGCTAATTGTCTAGTGACAATGAATTAACTAAGTAACGAATTCAAAGATAACCATTTAGCTTACCTCGTCGAGGATGCCGCCTGGCCGCAGAATCTTCCGAGCAAACAAAAACACGCGCATGCCGCTTGCACCCCGTTCCTCTTTTCTTATTGTTCCTTTGCCCGCCCAAACCTTGCAAACAGACGCCTGCTGCGGGCCCTGGGTCCGTTGCCCCTCTCCGCCGTCACCCCGACAACGGGTTCATTGTGACGCAGGCCGTCCCCCGCCCAAACCTTGGAAACCCAGGCCTGCTGCGGGCCCTGGGTCCGTTGCCCCTCTCTGTCGTCACCCCGACAACGACTTCCCTGTGACGCAGGCCGCCCCCTGACCAAACCTTGCAAACCCAGGCCTGCTGCGGGCCCGGGGTTTTGTTCCCCTCTCCACCGTCACCCCGACAACGACTTCCCTGTGACGCAGGCCGTCCCCCGCCAAAACCTTGAAAACTCAGGCCTGCTATGGGCCCGGGGTCTCTTGCCCCTCTCCGCCGTCACCCCGACAACGGGTTCATTGCGACGCAGGCCGCCCCTGACCAAACCTAGAAAACCCAGGCCTGCTGCGGGCCCTGGGTCCGTTGCCCCTCTCCGCCGTCACCCCGACAACGGGTTCATTGTGACGCAGGCCGTCCCCCGCCCAAACCTTGCAAACCCAGGCCTGCTATGGGCCCGGGGTCTTTTGCCCGTCTCCACCGTCACCCCGACAACGGGTTCATTGTGACGCAGGCCCCCCCCCGACAAAACCTTGCAAACCCAGGCCTGCTGCGGGCCTGGGGTTTGTTGCCCCCCTCCTCCGTCACCCCGACATCGGCTTCCTTGGGCAGTACCTGATCGCAGTACCTGATTGGGTGCAGGACCCTCCCGACTTAGCCGAACGGCCCTGAGGACGAGGAGCTGCTTCGCTGCTCCTTTCCAGGGAATGGGGTCGACTGGGAGCTGACACGAGCGCATCACACGGACACACGCATGCATGGGGCGCATCGACGCGGCCGATGACACGGGCTGCAAGACAACAAGGTGGCGTTATCAACACAGTTGCAAACCTTTTCTTGTCCCTTCCTGGCTTTCGGACTCCTCACCCACTGCCGCCCTCCGCTGCAGGCCCACGGTCCGTTGCCCCTCTCCGCCGTCACCCCGACAACGGGTTCATTGTGACGCAGGCCGTCCCCCGCCGAAACCTTGCAAACCCAGGCCCGCTGCGAGCCTGGGGACCGTTGCCCCTCTCCGCTGTCACCCCGACAACGGGTTCATTGTGACACAGGTCGCCCCCGCCCAGACCTTGCAAACGGACGCCTGCTGCGGGCCCTGGGTCCGTTGCCCCTCTCCGCCCTCACCCCGACAACGGGTTCATTGTGACGCAGGCCGCCCCTGACCAAACCTTTAAAACCCAGGCCTGCTGCGGGCCTGGGGACCGTTGCCCCTCTCCGCTGTCACCCCGACAACGGGTTCATTGTGACGCAGGCCGCCCCTGACCAAACCTTGAAAACCCAGGCCCGGTGCGGGCCCGGGGTTTTGTTCCCCTCTCCGCCGTCACCCCGACAACGACTTCCCTGTGACGCAGGCCGTCCCCTGCCCAAACCTTGAAAACCCAGGCCTGCTATGGGCCCGGGGTCCGTTGCCCCTCTCCACCGTCACCCCGACAACGGGTTCATTGTCACGCAGGTCCCCCCCCGACAAAACCTTGCAAACCCAGGCCTGCTGCGGGCCCGGGGTTTGTTGCCCCCCTCCTCCGTCACCCCGACATCGGCTTCCTTGGGCAGTACCTGATCGCAGTACCTGATTGGGTGCAGGACCCTCCCGACTTAGCAGAACGGCCCTGAGGACGAGGAGCTACTTCGCTGCTCCTTTCCAGGGAATGGGGTCGACTGGGAGCCGACACGAGCGCATCACACGGACACACGCAGGCATGGGGCGCATCGACGCGGCCGATGACGCGGGCTGCAAGACAACAAGGCGGCATTATCAACACAGTTGCAAACCTTTTCTTGTCCCTTCCTGGCTTTCGGACTCCTCACCCACTGCCGCCCTCCGCTGCAGGCCCACGGTCCGTTGTCCCTCTCCTCCGTCACCCCGACAAGGGGTTCATTGTGACGCAGGCCGCCCCCGCCCAAAACTTGCAAGCCCAGGCCTTCTGCGGGCCTGGAGTTTGTTGCCCCTCTCCGCCGTCACCCCGACAACGGGTTCATTGTGACACAGGTCGACCCCGCCCAGACCTTGCAAACGGACGCCTGCTGCGGGCCCTGGGTCCGTTGCCCCTCTCCGCCGTCACCCCGACAACGGGTTCATTGTGACGCAGGCCGCCCCTGACCAAACCTTGAAAACCCAGGCCTGCTGCGGGCCTGGGGACCGTTGCCCCTCTCCGCTGTCACCCCGACAACGGGTTCATTGTGACGCAGGCCGCCCCTGACCAAACCTTGAAAACCCAGGCCCGGTGCGGGCCCGGGGTTTTGTTCCCCTCTCCGCCGTCACCCCGACAACGGCTTCCTTGTGACGCAGGCCGTCCCCCGCCCAAACCTTGCAAACCCAGGCCTGCTGCGGGCCCTGGGTCCGTTGCCCCTCTCCGCCGTCACCCCGACAACAGGTTCATTGTGACGCAGGCCGCCCCCGACAAAACCTTGCAAACCCAGGCCTGCTGCGGGCCCTGGGTCCGTTGCCCCTCTCCGCCCTCACCCCGACAACGGGTTCATTGTGACGCAGGCCGTCCCCCGCCGAAACCTTGGAAACCCAGGCCTGCTGCGGGCCCTGGGTCCGTTGCCCCTCTCCGTCGTCACCCCGACAACGACTTCCCTGTGACGCAGGCCGCCCCCTGACCAAACCTTGCAAACCCAGGCCTGCTGCGGGCCCGGGGTTTTGTTCCCCTCTCCGCCGTCACCCCGACAACGACTTCCCTGTGACGCAGGCCGTCCCCCGCCAAAACCTTGAAAACTCAGGCCTGCTATGGGCCCGGGGTCTCTTGCCCCTCTCCGCCGTCACCCCGACAACGGGTTCATTGTGACGCAGGCCGTCCCCCGCCCAAACCTTGCAAACCCAGGCCTGCTATGGGCCCGGGGTCTTTTGCCCGTCTCCACCGTCACCCCGACAACGGGTTCATTGTGACGCAGGCCCCCCCCCGACAAAACCTTGCAAACCCAGGCCTGCTGCGGGCCTGGGGTTTGTTGCCCCCCTCCTCCGTCACCCCGACATCGGCTTCCTTGGGCAGTACCTGATCGCAGTACCTGATTGGGTGCAGGACCCTCCCGACTTAGCCGAACGGCCCTGAGGACGAGGAGCTGCTTCGCTGCTCCTTTCCAGGGAATGGGGTCGACTGGGAGCTGACACGAGCGCATCACACGGACACACGCATGCATGGGGCGCATCGACGCGGCCGATGACACGGGCTGCAAGACAACAAGGTGGCGTTATCAACACAGTTGCAAACCTTTTCTTGTCCCTTCCTGGCTTTCGGACTCCTCACCCACTGCCGCCCTCCGCTGCAGGCCCACGGTCCGTTGCCCCTCTCCTCCGTCACCCCAACAACGGGTTCATTGTGACACAGGTCGCCCCCGCCCAGACCTTGCAAACGGACGCCTGCTGCGGGCCCTGGGTCCGTTGCCCCTCTCCGCCGTCACCCCAACAACGGGTTCATTGTGACGCAGGCCGCCCCTGACCAAACCTTGAAAACCCAGGCCTGCTGCGGGCCTGGGGACCGTTGCCCCTCTCCGCTGTCACCCCGACAACGGGTTCATTGTGACGCAGGCCGCCCCTGACCAAACCTTGAAAACCCAGGCCCGGTGCGGGCCCGGGGTTTTGTTCCCCTCTCCGCCGTCACCCCGACAACGACTTCCCTGTGACGCAGGCCGTCCCCTGCCCAAACCTTGAAAACCCAGGCCTGCTATGGGCCCGGGGTCCGTTGCCCCTCTCCACCGTCACCCCGACAACGGGTTCATTGTCACGCAGGTCCCCCCCGACAAAACCTTGCAAACCCAGGCCTGCTGTGGGCCCGGGGTTTGTTGCCCCCCTCCTCCGTCACCCCGACATCGGCTTCCTTGGGCAGTACCTGATCGCAGTACCTGATTGGGTGCAGGACCCTCCCGACTTAGCAGAACGGCCCTGAGGACGAGGAGCTACTTCGCTGCTCCTTTCCAGGGAATGGGGTCGACTGGGAGCCGACACGAGCGCATCACACGGACACACGCAGGCATGGGGCGCATCGACGCGGCCGATGACGCGGGCTGCAAGACAACAAGGCGGCATTATCAACACAGTTGCAAACCTTTTCTTGTCCCTTCCTGGCTTTCGGACTCCTCACCCACTGCCGCCCTCCGCTGCAGGCCCACGGTCCGTTGTCCCTCTCCTCCGTCACCCCGACAAGGGGTTCATTGTGACGCAGGCCGCCCCCGCCCAAAACTTGCAAGCCCAGGCCTTCTGCGGGCCTGGAGTTTGTTGCCCCTCTCCGCCGTCACCCCGACAACGGGTTCATTGTGACACAGGTCGACCCCGCCCAGACCTTGCAAACAGACGCCTGCTGCGGGCCCTGGGTCCGTTGCCCCTCTCCGCCGTCACCCCGACAACGGGTTCATTGTGACGCAGGCCGCCCCTGACCAAACCTTGAAAACCCAGGCCTGCTGCGGGCCTGGGGACCGTTGCCCCTCTCCGCTGTCACCCCGACAACGGGTTCATTGTGACGCAGGCCGCCCCTGACCAAACCTTGAAAACCCAGGCCCGGTGCGGGCCCGGGGTTTTGTTCCCCTCTCCGCCGTCACCCCGACAACGGCTTCCTTGTGACGCAGGCCGTCCCCCGCCCAAACCTTGCAAACCCAGGCCTGCTGCGGGCCCTGGGTCCGTTGCCCCTCTCCGCCGTCACCCCGACAACAGGTTCATTGTGACGCAGGCCGCCCCCGACAAAACCTTGCAAACCCAGGCCTGCTGCGGGCCCTGGGTCCGTTGCCCCTCTCCGCCCTCACCCCGACAACGGGTTCATTGTGACGCAGGCCGCCCCTGACCAAACCTTGAAAACCCAGGCCTGCTGCGGGCCCTGGGTCCGTTGCCCCTCTCCGCCGTCACCCCGACAACGGGTTCATTGTGACGCAGGCCGTCCCCCGCCGAAACCTTGGAAACCCAGGCCTGCTGCGGGCCCTGGGTCCGTTGCCCCTCTCCGTCGTCACCCCGACAACGACTTCCCTGTGACGCAGGCCGCCCCCTGTCCAAACCTTGCAAACCCAGGCCTGCTGCGGGCCCGGGGTTTTGTTCCCCTCTCCGCCGTCACCCCCGACAACGACTTCCCTGTGACGCAGGCCGTCCCCCGCCAAAACCTTGAAAACTCAGGCCTGCTATGGGCCCGGGGTCTCTTGCCCCTCTCCGCCGTCACCCCGACAACGGGTTCATTGTGACGCAGGCCCCCCCCCGCCCAAACCTTGCAAACCCAGGCCTGCTATGGGCCCGGGGTCTTTTGCCCGTCTCCACCGTCACCCCGACAACGGGTTCATTGTGACGCAGGCCCCCCCCCGACAAAACCTTGCAAACCCAGGCCTGCTGCGGGCCCGGGGTTTGTTGCCCCCCTCCTCCGTCACCCCGACATCGGCTTCCTTGGGCAGTACCTGATCGCAGTACCTGATTGGGTGCAGGACCCTCCCGACTTAGCCGAACGGCCCTGAGGACGAGGAGCTGCTTCGCTGCTCCTTTCCAGGGAATGGGGTCGACTGGGAGCTGACACGAGCGCATCACACGGACACACGCATGCATGGGGCGCATCGACGCGGCTGATGACACGGGCTGCAAGACAACAAGGCGGCGTTATCAACACAGTTGCAAACCTTTTCTTGTCCCTTCCTGGCTTTCGGACTCCTCACCCACTGCCGCCCTCCGCTGCAGGCCCACGGTCCGTTGCCCCTCTCCTCCGTCACCCCGACAACGGGTTCATTGTGATGCAGGCCGCCCCCGCCCAAACCTTGCAAGCCCAGGACTGCTGCGGGCCTGGGGTTTGTTGCCCCTCTCCTCCGTCACCCCGACAACGGGTTCATTGTGACGTAGGCCGCCCCCGCCCAAGTTTAGCAAACGCACGGCTGCTGCAGGCCGTGGGTCCGTTGTCCATCTCCGCCGTCACCCTGAAAACGGCTTCCTTGTGATGCAGGTCGCCCCCGACCAAACCTTGCAAACCCAGGCCCGCTGCAGGCCCTGGGTCCATTGCCCCTCTCTGCCGCCACCCCGACAACGGCTTCCTTGTGACCCAGGCTGCCGCCGCCCAAACCCTGCAAACCCAGGCCTGCTGCGGGCCCGGGATCCGTTGCCCCTCTCCGTCGTCACCCTGAAAACGGATTCATTGTGACGCAGGCCGTTCCCCGCCGAAACCCTGCAACCCGAGGGCCGCTGAGGGCCCGGCTTATGTTATCCCGTCTCCGCCGTCATGCCGACAACGCGTTCATTGTGATGCAGGCCGTCCCTCCACTCACGCTGCACCCCGTGACCTGCTGCGATCCTAGCTGCCGTTACCCTGTCTCCACCCTCATGCCCTCAACAGGTACATTGCGATGCAGGTTGCCCCCGCCCAAAGCCCGCACCCCGTGGCCCGCAGCGAGCCCGGCCGCCATTACCCCATCTCCACTGTCACCCTGGCAACAGGTCCATTGTGACACAGGTTTCCCCTATGAGCCCAGCCGCCGTTCTTTGTCTCCACCGCACCTCCCCCCATCCCCCCGACAACCCCACATACTACTCACTGTGATATAGGCTATTCCCCTCCCCGCCCCAGCCCTGCACCCTGTGGCTTGCTGCAAACCCGGCCGCCATTAATCCCTCTCCACCGTCACCCCGATAAAAGGTTCATTGTGACACATGCTGCCTATTGGAGCCTGGCTGCCCTTCCCTGTCTCCGCCGCGCCCACCCCCTCCCCAAACCCCACCGCCCCCCCACCCCGTGCCTCAACCCCCCCCCCCGCCCGCCAGCCTCCCTTCTCTGCCCCACCCCTCCTCGTCGGCCTCGCACACGGTTCACTGTGACACAGGAACACACACACCCCCCCACCCCCCCCCCCCGATTCCTGGACCGTGTGGCTTGCTTCCTTGCCCAGCCGCCCCTACGGGAAGTTGAAGCGGGGAGACTTTAGGACCCAGCGCCGTCTCTGTCTCCTCACTCCTGTCCCTGCCCACCGTTGCCGGCTTTGCCACCGCCGCGGGGAGACTTTAGGACCCAGCGGCGTCTCTGTCTCCTCACTCCTGTCCCTGCCCACCGTTGCCGGCTTTGCCACCGCCGCGGGGAGACTTTAGGACCCAGCGGCGTCTCTTCCTGTTTCCCAGCCGCGCGGCAGAAGGGAGTCCCGGCGCCGTGCAGTCTCGACCCCGGGCTCCCGGGGCACAAGCCCGTGCTCCTGCCCCGACTCCCGCGTTTCTTTCTCAGTCAGTCACTCGCCCTGCTGCAGTCCTGCCTGCCGCCCGCCCCCCCTTGTACTCCACCTGCTGCCACGAGTTGAAAAACAAACGAACGCTGAGCCGGGGGTGGGGGTGGGGGTGGGGGTGTGTGTGGGGGGGAAGGGATAAAAGCCCAAAACCCCCAAAACTCTCTCAACTGACCTAAACAGAAATCTTTGTCAAAAGGGAAACCATCTCTTCTTCAGCCTACCTTTCCACCAGACTCCGGCTCGCCGACCGCCCTGTTGCCTTCCCTTGTGCCAGACCACCCCCCTCCTTTCCCCTGCCGCTGCTGGCGCCACAAATGAGCCCGTGACCCTTGGCTAGGCGGGAAATGCCGCCCACTCCTCCCTGAAGGAGGATCCAGCTACCTCTCTGCGCCTTCCCCCGCCCCCCCTCCTCGGGGGCGCCAGACAGACTGCTTGGAGAGGAGAAGCACCTGACCTCCTCAGGGCGGGAGAGAGAGGAAGGGGGGGGGGGGTGGGCGGGGGGGGTGGTGCTCGCGCGCTTATCTGTGTGTATGTCTGTTTGGGGGGGGAAGCATGTATGTCTGAGTTGGCACCTGCAGACACATTTACAGCTGGTCAACGTATTTTATTCCCGGGAAATGAAGAAATAAATTCAAGCCGGAAAATAAAATTCCAAAAAAAACAACGGTAAAAAGTTTGGGGGGGGGGGGAGGAGAAGGAGTAGGGGGAGGAGGAGGAAGAAAAGAAAAGGAAAAATAAACCCTCGAGGCGCGGACTTGGCAGTGGGGCACCCCATCCGGAAGCAGAGACTCCTAACTCTCGAAAAAGTTGGGGTACGGGGTGAAAAGGTGCGTGGAAAGGTTGGTTTTACGCACAACCAGCTACAGCGGGTGCCACCAGGTGTCCACGGCTGCGAAAGTGTCGCCAGGTCTACCCGGCTCCGCAGCGCCACCCGGTCTCCCGGGCTCCGGCATTGTAGCCAGGTCTACCTGGCTCCGCAACGCCACCCGGCCTCCCGGGCTCTGGCGGTGTTCGCCAGGCCTACCGTGCTCCGCAGCGCCACCCGGTCTCCCGGGCTCCGGCGGTGTTTGCCCGGTCTACCCGGCTCCGCAGAACCACCCGATCTCCCTTTCCCCGCTCCGGCGGTGTTTGCCAGGCCTACCCGGCTCCGCGGCGCCACCCGGCCTCTCCGGCTCTGGCGGTGTTTGCACGGTCTACCCGGCTCCGATGAACCACCCGGTCCCCCTTCCCCGCTCCGGCGGTGCCGCCAGGCCTTCCCGGCTCCGCAGCGCCACCCTGCCCCTCCGGCTCCGGCGGTGTTTGCCCGGTCTACCCTGCTCCGCAGAACCTCCCGGTCCCCATTCCCCGCTCCGGCGGTGCCGCCAGGACTACCCGGCTCCGCAGCGCCACCCGGCCTCTCCGGCTCTGGCGGTGTTGGCCCGGTCTACCCGGCTCCGCAGAACCACCCGGTCCCCATTCCCCGCTCTGGCGGTGCCGCCATGCCTACCCGGCTCCGCAGCGCCACCCGGCCTCTCCGGCTCTCGCGGTGTTTGCCCGGTCTACCCCGCTCCGCAGAACCACCTGGTCTCCCTTTACGGCTCCGGCGGTGCCGCCGGGCGTACCCGGCTCCGCGGCGCCACCCGGCCTCTCCGGCTCTGGCGGTGTTTGCACGGTCTACCCGGCTCCGATGAACCACCCGGTCCCCCTTCCCCGCTCCGGCGGTGCCGCCGGGCGTACCCGGCTCCGCAGCGCCACCCGGCCTCCCGGGCTCCGGCGGTGTTAGCCCGGTCTACCCGGCTCCGCAGAACCACCCCGTCCCCCTTCCCTGCTCCGGCGGTGCCGCCAGGCCTTCCCGGCTCCGCAGCGCCACCCTGCCCCTCCGGCTCCGGCGGTGTTTGCCCGGTCTACCCTGCTCCGCAGAACCTCCCGGTCCCCATTCCCCGCTCCGGCGGTGCCGCCAGGACTACCCGGCTCCGCAGCGCCACCCGGCCTCTCCGGCTCTGGCGGTGTTGGCCCGGTCTACCCGGCTCCGCAGAACCACCCGGTCCCCATTCCCCGCTCTGGCGGTGCCGCCATGCCTACCCGGCTCCGCAGCGCCACCCGGCCTCTCCGGCTCTCGCGGTGTTTGCCCGGTCTACCCCGCTCCGCAGAACCACCTGGTCTCCCTTTACGGCTCCGGCGGTGCCGCCAGGCCTACCCGGCTCCGCAGCGCCGCACGGCCTCCCGGGCTCTGGCGGTGTTAGCCCGGTCTACCCGGCTCCGCAGAACCACCCGGTCCTCCTTTTCTGCTCCGGCGGTGCCGCCAGGCCTTCCCGGCTCCGCAGCGCCACCCTGCCCCTCCGGCTCCGGCGGTGTTTGCCCGGTCTACCCTGCTCCGCAGAACCTCCCGGTCCCCATTCCCCGCTCCGGCGGTGCCGCCAGGCCTACCCGGCTCTGCAGCGCCACCCGGCCTCTCCGGCTCTCGCGGTGTTGGCCCGGTCTACCCCGCTCCGCAGAACCACCTGGTCTCCCTTCACGGCTCCGGCGGTGCCGCCAGGCCTTCCCGGCTCCGCAGCGCCACCCGGCCTCCCGGGCTCCGGTGGTGTTAGCCCGGTCTACCCGGCTCCGCAGAACCACCCGGTCCTCCTTCCCCGCTCCGGCGGTGCCGCCAGGCCCACTCGGCTCTGCAGCTCCACCCGGCCTCTCCGGCTCTGGCGGTGTTGGCCCGGTCTACCCCGCTCCGCAGAACCACCTGGTCTCCCCGGCTCCGGCGGTGCCGCCAGGCCTACCCGGCTCCGCAGCGCCACCGTCTCCCGAGCTCTGGCGGTGTTGGCCAGCTCTTCCCGTATGCGCAGCACCACCCATTTTCTCTTTTCCGGTTCGGCGGTACCACCAGGCCTCCCCTTCTCCGGAGCGCTACCACCCGTTCTCCCTTTACGGCTCCGGCGGTGTCGCCAGGCCTACCCGGCTCTGCAGCGCCACCCGGCCTCCTGGGCTCCGGCGGTGTTAGCCAGGTCTACCGGGTTCCGTAGCGCCACCCGGTCACCCGTTCCCGCTCCTGCGGTGTAGCCAGGTCTACCCGTCTCCGCAGCGCCACCCGGTCTTGCGGTCTCCGTCGCTGTTGGTCAGGTCTACCCGTCTCCGCAGCGCCACCCGGTCTCCCGCGTTGTTTGCCAGGTCTACCCTGCTCCGCAGCGCCACCCGGTTTCCTCCTCGCTCTGGCGGAGCCGCCGTGCCTTCCCGGCTCCGAGATGCCGCCGGGTCTATTTATTTGCTCCGCCAGGTCCACCCTGCTCTGCATCGTTTCGCGGTCTACCCGGCACCGGCATGACGAGCCTTACGGACCTTCGGGGTAGACCTGTGCTCCCTGCGGCTGCCTTGGTGTTTTCGAAGGGGTCGCTGTTTCGCGCTGCCTCCAGTTGCGTCATCGTAGAAAGCGGCAGCAGTACAGCGCCACCCCGGTAAAGTCCATAGTCGCTCTCTTGAAAGCGAAACCGGGCGTGGACTTAGTTTTACATACTATAGGGGCGAGCGGTGACTCGCGCTTGCAGCTCAGCTCGTGAGCGGCTGCAATGCCCGCGGCGCGGCCGGTGTTAAGTGGGGCGCTGGTCGGCCGTTGAGGTGGCTCTTGTCCCGGTGGTGGCTCAAATTGCCTGCTTGCTCGGCACGGTTGCTCTCTCGCGCTGCTATGCCAAACCCCCACCCCAGCACAGTCGAGAGACCCGGGGAAAGTTGGAGAACGGTCGCAACCGCTGTCCGTTGCATGCCTGGCACCGGTGTTGAGGGTTTGGCTTGAAGCCGAGTTCACCCCGGGCAGAGCTTGATGCTTGGTGGCGGTCGCCAGGCACTCGAACGCTGTGGGGGGGAGACTAGCCTGCCCCAGTGGCTTTTCTCTCTCCCTTCTCCTCCGTTGGGTCCCTTGGGATGACCCCGCTGATTTTGGGCAAAAAGGTGAACC
>NC_084786.1:2548147-2550647 GCF_028858725.1 Colius striatus
CGCGTGGGGGCCGGTGCGGCGTCGGGGCCGCCGTGCTCCGCCGCTGACGAGCAGCCCCGCTTCTCGGCCTCCCCTGGGAGCCGGTTAGCGTGTCCGCCTCTTCTTCCGGGGAGCGGCCCCCGTCATCCTCCGCCTCACCCGCCGGGGCAGCTGCCTGCTGCAGCCGGGGCTGGGAAGGGGGGGAAGGTGGGGCCGCGGCCCTCTGAAGTCGCGGTGTGGGCCGCCGCCGGTCCGAGCGGTGTCGGTCGGGAACGGGGTTGCCGCCGGGGCCTGTGTGTCGGCGCGCTCCCCGCCGGCCGAGCCCCCCGCCGCTCGGGCAGGGGGAGCTAAGCGGCAAACGGCGGCGGCGACGACGGCGTCGCCGGTCCAGGCCGTCGAGGGCGATGACGAGGGTTGAAGAGGGAGGAAGGGGTCCCCTTCAGGGTCCGGGAGGCGGCTCCCGCGACCCTCCCCGCAACGGGGCAGGCGTGCTGCGTAGCAGCGCCCCCCTGCCCAGTGGCCGAGTGGCCGGCCGTGCGAGGGTGCCAAGGGCTTTCCGGGCGTTCCGGAGCTGGTGGCTGCGTCGCCGAGGCGGGTACGGAGACGGCAGGGTTTCCCCCCGCGCCCTCCCCTCTCCTCCTCTCTCTTCCGAGGCAGGAGGTTTGTGGGGGGGCCGGAGGCGCTCGGCCGTGACCGATGCCGCCTGTTGGCGCGCGAGGTTCTCTTGCCGGGTCGCGTCCCGCGCGAGCGGGCGGCCCGAGCCACGGCCCTCATCCCGGGCGCAGCGCCGGGCTCACTGAGGGAAACCCCCGGGCCCCGGGAAAGAGGCCGTGGTGATGGCGGTGGATGTCGGGCGCGCCCCCGCGGGCGGACGCTCCCCCCGATGGTGGCAGCGGGAGGAGGCACCCCTGCGGGGCCCTTCAGGTCGTTTCCCTCACCCCAGGGCCAGGTACCTAGCGTCCGCGTTTCCGCGGCCTTTCCTCGGTCGCGGAGCCGGGCGGAGGTTTAAAGACTCGGGCGGCTCGATGCGTCCCGCAGGGGTCGGGACGGGCGGGGCCAACGACGGTGGCGTTTCGGTAAGGGGCGGGAGTCTCTCCCGTGTAGGCCCTTGTCTCGGCCGCCACCGCCGCCCGCCCGCGCTCGTCCCCGCGGGACGGTCGTGCCGGGGAGGGGTCCTCCTGCCCCCCCCTTTCCGCGGTCCGGTCTCGGCGCAGCGAGACCGCGGTGCGGTCGGCCGTGCCCGGCCTGCCTTCCTCTCGAAGCGGGCGTCCCCGGCTTGGAGCGCGGGCTCCTCTGCCGCGGGGTTGGCGATTCCCCGTCGCTCCCCCTCGCCGCTGAGGCGGGGGGGAAAGGGGTTCGCCGGGAACGGCGCCTCGGGGTGCCGCGCTGCGCTCCGTTCTTGCTTCCCCGCCTCGGCGAGCGCTCTCGGTTGGTTTCCTTCCGCCAGCTGGCGTCCAGGGCGCGGTGCCCTCGGGCCCGGCGGTGGCGGCGCGACGCGCTCGGCCTGCCGATCCTTCGGCCGGTCGCTCGTCGCCGGCGGCGGCCGTCCCGGCCCCGGTGTCCCCCGTTCGTCACTTCCACGCCGCCTGTCCCTGCCGTTTCCGGGTGAAGCGGCCGCGTGCAGTCGGAGGCATTCCCCGTCCCGGTCTCCGTGCGGAAGCGCGGGGGGCGGGCGGCTGCCCTCCGTCTGAGCGCGCGTCCGTCTTTCTCCCGGAGAAGAGAGAGGAGAGGGCCGAGGCGAGAAGCGTCGACGGCGGTGGCCGGGGACAGGTGCGTGCCGTTCCGTCCCGGCGGCGGGCCTCCGTGCGAGGAGGCGGCCGTGCGGTCGGGCGCGCCGCCGTTTCGGGCTCCGGGGGCTCGCCACCTTGTGGCGTTGGCGCGGCGGCGGAGCCGCCGGCGCGTGTCGGCGAGCCACGGTGGAGGGAAGAGCCTGGCTGTCGTTAGCGCGGTGCCGCGGGGGCGGCCGTTTTTTCCCGGTCGAGGTTGAGCAAAGTCGGGCAGGGTCGGACGTTGCCGCCGCCTCCGCGTGGAGGCCGGGCCGAGCCCGGGCGCCTGGGCCGCCTCCGAAGGGATCTCCCGAGGTGTGCTTCTCCCCCCCAGGTCCTGGGGGGGGTCGGTCGGGAGCGCGGGCTCCCCGCCCTCGCCCTTCGGAGTTTTCTCGCTCCTTTTTTTCCTTCTCCGCTTGTGTTCGTACGGTCACGCGAGGCGTGGCCTCTCCGCTGCGGCCTTGGCTGGGCTGGCGCGAGCCAGCGAGCGGGGCCGCGGGCGGTGAGGCCCATCCTCAAAAGGGGGCCGCTCCGTGTGAGCGGTCCCCGGCTCCCCCGCGCGCGTGGGGCGGTGCCGAAAGCCAGACAACTCTTAGCGGTGGATCACTCGGCTCGTGCGTCGATGAAGAACGCAGCTAGCTGCGAGAATTAATGTGAATTGCAGGACACATTGATCATCGACACTTCGAACGCACTTGCGGCCCCGGGTTCCTCCCGGGGCTACGCCTGTCTGAGCGTCGCTTGACGATCAATCG
>NC_084786.1:2555647-2558147 GCF_028858725.1 Colius striatus
CTGTGAGGAATGCCAGGCATCCTTCGGGACAAAGATCGGCCTGGGACAGCACAAAAGACTGGCTCACCCAGTTACACGAAACAATGAAAGAATTGCAGCCTCCCGTCCCAAAGAAAAGAACAATAGGGGCAAGCACAAGCAGTGTTGGACTGAGGAGGAAATAGAACTGCTGAAAATATTGGACAAAAAATTTCAGGGGAGTAAGAACATCAACAAACTTATTGCAGAGCACATCACAACCAAAACAGCAAAACAAATTAGTGATAAAAGAAGAGATCTGAACAACTCGGTGACTGCAAAACAACTGGAATTTATTACAGAAACTGTTACAGAGACTGTGCCAATTCGGGAGCAACCCGAGGACTTGGGGGGGCAGGAGAAAAACTACATTAAAGGGTTTTACCGGAAAATATTATCAAAAAGTTTAACATCCAAGAAAAAGGACTTTTTTCACGACCTGGCTAAAAAGGTGATCAAAGGCAAAGACCACCTATCCTTAAGCAAGGAGGCAATCGACGAATATTATAATTTGTTACATCGGAGGACTGCTGAGCTGCACGCCAACCAGTCCCGAAAAATCCGGGAGGCCAAAATCACCACCTCTTCAAAACACTCGAAAGAGTGGATGAAAAAGAGGGCCCGGAGGAGGGGTGCATTCCTGAGATTCCAGCGGCTGTTTCATCTGAACAGGGGGAAGCTGGCCGGCATCATCTTGGATGAAAAGGAATCCCCCCAGTGTGATATCCCTCTGGAGGAAATACACAGGGTGTTCAAATCCAGGTGGGAGTCACCAGGAACATTCAAGGGACTGGCAGACTTTCGTTCTTCGGGCCTAGCAGACAACACGGCATTTGAATCCTTGATAACTGCAAAAGAAATTGCTAAAAACATCAAAGAGATGAACACTGAATCATCTCCAGGACCTGATGGGGTGAAGGTGAAGGACCTGGCCAAGATCGACCCAGACTTCACTCGCATCGCTGAACTGTTCAACCTGTGGCTAACAACTGGTGAGGTCCCTGACAAGGTAAAAGAATGTCGGTCTGTACTGTTACCCAAAGCAGCTGATCCGGGGCGCCTAATCGATATCAATAACTGGCGTCCAATTACTATTGGCTCAGCCATCTTGAGATTATTCTCAAGAATTTTAACAGCCAGGCTAGCCAAAGCATGTCCTATTAATCCGAGGCAAAGAGGCTTTATTCAATCGGCCGGCTGTGCAGAGAACTTAAAACTGCTGCAGCTTATTATGCAAAATGCTAAAAAGGAACATCATGCCTTGGGGGTAGTATTTGTCGATCTTGCCAAAGCCTTTGACTCTGTCAATCACTCCCATATCCTATCGGTGTTAAAACAGAAGGGAGTGGACGAGCATATCATTGCATTAATAACTGAATTATATAGGAATGTTACAACATCTATCCAAGTGAAAAAAGCCCGCACCGAATCAATTGGAATTCACATCGGTGTCAAACAGGGTGACCCTATGTCTCCCTTATTGTTTAATTTAGCTCTGGATCCCCTGTTGTGTAAGCTGGAAAACAGCGGATATGGTTACCAACACTGTGATAAGAACATAACAGCTATGGCTTTTGCTGATGATCTGGTTCTGCTAAGTAGCTCTTGGGATGGTATGAACAGAAATATTAAAATCCTGGAGACCTTCTGCGATCTGACCGGTCTCAAAATACAGGGGGAAAAATGTCATGGGTTTTTTATAAAACCCACCAAAGACTCATACACCATCAATGATTGTGAGGCCTGGGCCATCAACAACACCCCCTTAAAACTAATCGCGCCGGGTGACTCTGAGAAGTACCTGGGCCTACAAATCGACCCCTGGTCGGGCCTAGCGAAACCAGAGTTACTGTCAAAAATGAAAAAGTGGCTAGATCTGATTGACAAGGCGCCACTAAAACCCTGCCAGAAAGTTGACATCTTGAAAGGCTACGCCATCCCTAGAGTAATATATTTGGCAGACCAATCGAATGCAAAAGTCACCAACTTAGAAGTGCTTGACTTGACAATTCGAAACTCTGTCAAGTTGTGGTTACACCTCCCCCCGAGCACATGCGATGCATTGTTATATGCTCGAACCCGGGACGGAGGCCTAGGCATAACCAGGCTGACTGCACTAATTCCTAGCATACAGGCCAGGAGACTGCACAGAATAGCACAATCCTCAGATGAAATCATTAGATCTGTGGCAAGGAATGAAAATATCGAGAAAGAATATTCAAAACTATGGGTCACAGCTGGAGGGGATAAAGATAAGATTCCATGTATCTGGGAACCGCAGTCAGTCCTGGTTGTGTCCGAGGAAGGGAGTGATCTGGATGGGGGTACAGAATGGGAGAGGCCTAGACTAAATGTTTATTATCCCAAACCATGTAACTGGAGAAAACAGGAATTTCAAAAATGGATCAAACTACAATCTCAAGGCCGAGGTATTAGTAACTTCGAAGGGGACAAGATCAGTAATAATTGGATTGGCAACAAC
>NC_084786.1:2563147-2575647 GCF_028858725.1 Colius striatus
ATGCCGCCTGGCCGCAGAATCTTCCGAGCAAACAAAAACACGCGCATGCCGCTTGCACCCCGTTCCTCTTTTCTTATTGTTCCTTTGCCCGCCCAAACCTTGCAAACAGACGCCTGCTGCGGGCCCTGGGTCCGTTGCCCCTCTCCGCCGTCACCCCGACAACGGGTTCATTGTGACGCAGGCCGTCCCCCGCCCAAACCTTGCAAACCCAGGCCTGCTGCGGACCCTGGGTCCGTTGCCCCTCTCCGCCCTCACCCCGACAACGGGTTCATTGTGACGCAGGCCGTCCCCCGCCCAAACCTTGCAAACCCAGGCCTGCTGCGGGCCCTGGGTCCGTTGCCCCTCTCCGCCGTCACCCCGACAACGGGTTCATTGTGACGCAGGCCGTCCCCCGCCGAAACCTTGGAAACCCAGGCCTGCTGCGGGCCCTGGGTCCGTTGCCCCTCTCTGTCGTCACCCCGACAACGACTTCCCTGTGACGCAGGCCGCCCCCTGACCAAACCTTGCAAACCCAGGCCTGCTGCGGGCCCGGGGTTTTGTTCCCCTCTCCACCGTCACCCCGACAACGACTTCCCTGTGACGCAGGCCGTCCCCCGCCAAAACCTTGAAAACTCAGGCCTGCTATGGGCCCGGGGTCTCTTGCCCCTCTCCGCCGTCACCCCGACAACGGGTTCATTGCGACGCAGGCCGCCCCTGACCAAACCTAGAAAACCCAGGCCTGCTATGGGCCCGGGGTTTTGTTCCCCTCTCCACCGTCACCCCGACAACGACTTCCCTGTGACGCAGGCCGTCCCCCGCCAAAACCTTGAAAACTCAGGCCTGCTGCGGGCCCTGGGTCCGTTGCCCCTCTCCGCCGTCACCCCGACAACGGGTTCATTGTGACGCAGGCCGTCCCCCGCCCAAACCTTGCAAACCCAGGCCTGCTATGGGCCCGGGGTCTTTTGCCCGTCTCCACCGTCACCCCGACAACGGGTTCATTGTGACGCAGGCCCCCCCCCGACAAAACCTTGCAAACCCAGGCCTGCTGCGGGCCTGGGGTTTGTTGCCCCCCTCCTCCGTCACCCCGACATCGGCTTCCTTGGGCAGTACCTGATCGCAGTACCTGATTGGGTGCAGGACCCTCCCGACTTAGCCGAACGGCCCTGAGGACGAGGAGCTACTTCGCTGCTCCTTTCCAGGGAATGGGGTCGACTGGGAGCCGACACGAGCGCATCACACGGACACACGCATGCATGGGGCGCATCGACGCGGCTGATGACACGGGCTGCAAGACAACAAGGTGGCGTTATCAACACAGTTGCAAACCTTTTCTTGTCCCTTCCTGGCTTTCGGACTCCTCACCCACTGCCGCCCTCCGCTGCAGGCCCACGGTCCGTTGCCCCTCTCCTCCGTCACCCCAACAACGGGTTCATTGTGACGCAGGCCGCCCCCACCCAAACCTTTCAAACCCAGGCCCGCTGCGGTCCTGGGGTTTGTTGCCCCTCTCCGCCGTCACCCCGACAACGGGTTCATTGTGACGCAGGCCGTCCCCCGCCGAAACCTTGCAAACCCAGGCCCGCTGCGAGCCTGGGGACCGTTGCCCCTCTCCGCCGTCACCCCGACAACGGGTTCATTGTGACACAGGTCGCCCCCGCCCAGACCTTGCAAACGGACGCCTGCTGCGGGCCCTGGGTCCGTTGCCCCTCTCCGCCGTCACCCCGACAACGGGTTCATTGTGACGCAGGCCGCCCCTGACCAAACCTTGAAAACCCAGGCCCGGTGCGGGCCCGGGGTTTTGTTCCCCTCTCCGCCGTCACCCCGACAACGACTTCCCTGTGACGCAGGCCGTCCCCTGCCCAAACCTTGAAAACCCAGGCCTGCTATGGGCCCGGGGTCCGTTGCCCCTCTCCACCGTCACCCCGACAACGGGTTCATTGTCACGCAGGTCCCCCCCGACAAAACCTTGCAAACCCAGGCCTGCTGCGGGCCCGGGGTTTGTTGCCCCCCTCCTCCGTCACCCCGACATCGGCTTCCTTGGGCAGTACCTGATCGCAGTACCTGATTGGGTGCAGGACCCTCCCGACTTAGCAGAACGGCCCTGAGGACGAGGAGCTACTTCGCTGCTCCTTTCCAGGGAATGGGGTCGACTGGGAGCCGACACGAGCGCATCACACGGACACACGCAGGCATGGGGCGCATCGACGCGGCCGATGACGCGGGCTGCAAGACAACAAGGCGGCATTATCAACACAGTTGCAAACCTTTTCTTGTCCCTTCCTGGCTTTCGGACTCCTCACCCACTGCCGCCCTCCGCTGCAGGCCCACGGTCCGTTGTCCCTCTCCTCCGTCACCCCGACAATGGGTTCATTGTGACGCAGGCCGCCCCCGCCCAAAACTTGCAAGCCCAGGCCTTCTGCGGGCCTGGAGTTTGTTGCCCCTCTCCGCCGTCACCCCGACAACGGGTTCATTGTGACACAGGTCGCCCCCGCCCAGACCTTGCAAACGGACGCCTGCTGCGGGCCCTGGGTCCGTTGCCCCTCTCCGCCGTCACCCCGACAACGGGTTCATTGTGACGCAGGCCGCCCCTGACCAAACCTTGAAAACCCAGGCCTGCTGCGGGCCTGGGGACCGTTGCCCCTCTCCGCTGTCACCCCGACAACGGGTTCATTGTGACGCAGGCCGCCCCTGACCAAACCTTGAAAACCCAGGCCCGGTGCGGGCCCGGGGTTTTGTTCCCCTCTCCGCCGTCACCCCGACAACGGCTTCCTTGTGACGCAGGCCGTCCCCCGCCCAAACCTTGCAAACCCAGGCCTGCTGCGGGCCCTGGGTCCGTTGCCCCTCTCCGCCCTCACCCCGACAACAGGTTCATTGTGACGCAGGCCGCCCCCGACAAAACCTTGCAAACCCAGGCCTGCTGCGGGCCCTGGGTCCGTTGCCCCTCTCCGCCCTCACCCCGACAACGGGTTCATTGTGACGCAGGCCGTCCCCCGCCGAAACCTTGGAAACCCAGGCCTGCTGCGGGCCCTGGGTCCGTTGCCCCTCTCCGTCGTCACCCCGACAACGACTTCCCTGTGACGCAGGCCGCCCCCTGACCAAACCTTGCAAACCCAGGCCTGCTGCGGGCCCGGGGTTTTGTTCCCCTCTCCGCCGTCACCCCGACAACGACTTCCCTGTGACGCAGGCCGTCCCCCGCCAAAACCTTGAAAACTCAGGCCTGCTATGGGCCCGGGGTCTCTTGCCCCTCTCCGCCGTCACCCCGACAACGGGTTCATTGTGACGCAGGCCGTCCCCCGCCCAAACCTTGCAAACCCAGGCCTGCTATGGGCCCGGGGTCTTTTGCCCGTCTCCACCGTCACCCCGACAACGGGTTCATTGTGACGCAGGCCCCCCCCCGACAAAACCTTGCAAACCCAGGCCTGCTGCGGGCCTGGGGTTTGTTGCCCCCCTCCTCCGTCACCCCGACATCGGCTTCCTTGGGCAGTACCTGATCGCAGTACCTGATTGGGTGCAGGACCCTCCCGACTTAGCCGAACGGCCCTGAGGACGAGGAGCTACTTCGCTGCTCCTTTCCAGGGAATGGGGTCGACTGGGAGCTGACACGAGCGCATCACACGGACACACGCATGCATGGGGCGCATCGACGCGGCTGATGACACGGGCTGCAAGACAACAAGGTGGCGTTATCAACACAGTTGCAAACCTTTTCTTGTCCCTTCCTGGCTTTCGGACTCCTCACCCACTGCCGCCCTCCGCTGCAGGCCCACGGTCCGTTGCCCCTCTCCTCCGTCACCCCAACAACGGGTTCATTGTGACGCAGGCCGCCCCCACCCAAACCTTTCAAACCCAGGCCCGCTGCGGTCCTGGGGTTTGTTGCCCCTCTCCGCCGTCACCCCGACAACGGGTTCATTGTGACGCAGGCCGTCCCCCGCCGAAACCTTGCAAACCCAGGCCCGCTGCGAGCCTGGGGACCGTTGCCCCTCTCCGCTGTCACCCCGACAACGGGTTCATTGTGACACAGGTCGCCCCCGCCCAGACCTTGCAAACGGACGCCTGCTGCGGGCCCTGGGTCCGTTGCCCCTCTCCGCCGTCACCCCGACAACGGGTTCATTGTGACGCAGGCCGCCCCTGACCAAACCTTGAAAACCCAGGCCTGCTGCGGGCCTGGGGACCGTTGCCCCTCTCCGCTGTCACCCCGACAACGGGTTCATTGTGACGCAGGCCGCCCCTGACCAAACCTTGAAAACCCAGGCCCGGTGCGGGCCCGGGGTTTTGTTCCCCTCTCCGCCGTCACCCCGACAACGACTTCCCTGTGACGCAGGCCGTCCCCTGCCCAAACCTTGAAAACCCAGGCCTGCTATGGGCCCGGGGTCCGTTGCCCCTCTCCACCGTCACCCCGACAACGGGTTCATTGTCACGCAGGTCCCCCCCGACAAAACCTTGCAAACCCAGGCCTGCTGCGGGCCCGGGGTTTGTTGCCCCCCTCCTCCGTCACCCCGACATCGGCTTCCTTGGGCAGTACCTGATCGCAGTACCTGATTGGGTGCAGGACCCTCCCGACTTAGCAGAACGGCCCTCAGGACGAGGAGCTACTTCGCTGCTCTTTTCCAGGGAATGGGGTCGACTGGGAGCCGACACGAGCGCATCACACGGACACACGCAGGCATGGGGCGCATCGACGCGGCCGATGACGCGGGCTGCAAGACAACAAGGCGGCATTATCAACACAGTTGCAAACCTTTTCTTGTCCCTTCCTGGCTTTCGGACTCCTCACCCACTGCCGCCCTCCGCTGCAGGCCCACGGTCCGTTGCCCCTCTCCTCCGTCACCCCGACAACGGGTTCATTGTGATGCAGGCCGCCCCCGCCCAAACCTTGCAAGCCCAGGACTGCTGCGGGCCTGGGGTTTGTTGCCCCTCTCCTCCGTCACCCCGACAACGGGTTCATTGTGACGCAGGCCGTCCCCGCCCAAACCTTGCAAATGCAGGACTGCTGCGGGCCCTGGGTCCGTTGCCCCTCTCCGCCGTCACCCCGACAACGGGTTCATTGTGACGCAGGCCGCCCCTGACCAAACCTTGAAAACCCAGGCCTGCTGCGGGCCTGGGGACCGTTGCCCCTCTCCGCTGTCACCCCGACAACGGGTTCATTGTGACGCAGGCCGCCCCTGACCAAACCTTGAAAACCCAGGCCCGGTGCGGGCCCGGGGTTTTGTTCCCCTCTCCGCCGCCACCCCGACAACGGCTTCCTTGTGACGCAGGCCGTCCCCCGCCCAAACCTTGCAAACCCAGGCCTGCTGCGGGCCCTGGGTCCGTTGCCCCTCTCCGCCGTCACCCCGACAACAGGTTCATTGTGACGCAGGCCGCCCCCGACAAAACCTTGCAAACCCAGGCCTGCTGCGGGCCCTGGGTCCGTTGCCCCTCTCCGCCCTCACCCCGACAACGGGTTCATTGTGACGCAGGCCGCCCCTGACCAAACCTTGAAAACCCAGGCCTGCTGCGGGCCCTGGGTCCGTTGCCCCTCTCCGCCCTCACCCCGACAACGGGTTCATTGTGACGCAGGCCGTCCCCCGCCGAAACCTTGGAAACCCAGGCCTGCTGCGGGCCCTGGGTCCGTTGCCCCTCTCCGTCGTCACCCCGACAACGACTTCCCTGTGACGCAGGCCGCCCCCTGACCAAACCTTGCAAACCCAGGCCTGCTGCGGGCCCGGGGTTTTGTTCCCCTCTCCGCCGTCACCCCGACAACGACTTCCCTGTGACGCAGGCCGTCCCCCGCCAAAACCTTGAAAACTCAGGCCTGCTATGGGCCCGGGGTCTCTTGCCCCTCTCCGCCGTCACCCCGACAACGGGTTCATTGTGACGCAGGCCGTCCCCCGCCCAAACCTTGCAAACCCAGGCCTGCTATGGGCCCGGGGTCTTTTGCCCGTCTCCACCGTCACCCCGACAACGGGTTCATTGTGACGCAGGCCCCCCCCCGACAAAACCTTGCAAACCCAGGCCTGCTGCGGGCCTGGGGTTTGTTGCCCCCCTCCTCCGTCACCCCGACATCGGCTTCCTTGGGCAGTACCTGATCGCAGTACCTGATTGGGTGCAGGACCCTCCCGACTTAGCCGAACGGCCCTGAGGACGAGGAGCTACTTCGCTGCTCCTTTCCAGGGAATGGGGTCGACTGGGAGCTGACACGAGCGCATCACACGGACACACGCATGCATGGGGCGCATCGACGCGGCTGATGACACGGGCTGCAAGACAACAAGGTGGCGTTATCAACACAGTTGCAAACCTTTTCTTGTCCCTTCCTGGCTTTCGGACTCCTCACCCACTGCCGCCCTCCGCTGCAGGCCCACGGTCCGTTGCCCCTCTCCTCCGTCACCCCAACAACGGGTTCATTGTGACGCAGGCCGCCCCCACCCAAACCTTTCAAACCCAGGCCCGCTGCGGTCCTGGGGTTTGTTGCCCCTCTCCGCCGTCACCCCGACAACGGGTTCATTGTGACGCAGGCCGTCCCCCGCCGAAACCTTGCAAACCCAGGCCCGCTGCGAGCCTGGGGACCGTTGCCCCTCTCCGCTGTCACCCCGACAACGGGTTCATTGTGACACAGGTCGCCCCCGCCCAGACCTTGCAAACGGACGCCTGCTGCGGGCCCTGGGTCCGTTGCCCCTCTCCGCCGTCACCCCGACAACGGGTTCATTGTGACGCAGGCCGCCCCTGACCAAACCTTGAAAACCCAGGCCTGCTGCGGGCCTGGGGACCGTTGCCCCTCTCCGCTGTCACCCCGACAACGGGTTCATTGTGACGCAGGCCGCCCCTGACCAAACCTTGAAAACCCAGGCCCGGTGCGGGCCCGGGGTTTTGTTCCCCTCTCCGCCGTCACCCCGACAACGACTTCCCTGTGACGCAGGCCGTCCCCTGCCCAAACCTTGAAAACCCAGGCCTGCTATGGGCCCGGGGTCCGTTGCCCCTCTCCACCGTCACCCCGACAACGGGTTCATTGTCACGCAGGTCCCCCCCGACAAAACCTTGCAAACCCAGGCCTGCTGCGGGCCCGGGGTTTGTTGCCCCCCTCCTCCGTCACCCCGACATCGGCTTCCTTGGGCAGTACCTGATCGCAGTACCTGATTGGGTGCAGGACCCTCCCGACTTAGCAGAACGGCCCTCAGGACGAGGAGCTACTTCGCTGCTCTTTTCCAGGGAATGGGGTCGACTGGGAGCCGACACGAGCGCATCACACGGACACACGCAGGCATGGGGCGCATCGACGCGGCCGATGACGCGGGCTGCAAGACAACAAGGCGGCATTATCAACACAGTTGCAAACCTTTTCTTGTCCCTTCCTGGCTTTCGGACTCCTCACCCACTGCCGCCCTCCGCTGCAGGCCCACGGTCCGTTGCCCCTCTCCTCCGTCACCCCGACAACGGGTTCATTGTGATGCAGGCCGCCCCCGCCCAAACCTTGCAAGCCCAGGACTGCTGCGGGCCTGGGGTTTGTTGCCCCTCTCCTCCGTCACCCCGACAACGGGTTCATTGTGACGCAGGCCGTCCCCGCCCAAACCTTGCAAATGCAGGACTGCTGCGGGCCCGGGGTTTTTTTCCCCTCTCCGCCGTCACCCCGACAACGGGTTCATTGTGACGTAGGCCGCCCCCGCCCAAGTTTAGCAAACGCACGGCTGCTGCAGGCCGTGGGTCCGTTGTCCATCTCCGCCGTCACCCTGAAAACGGCTTCCTTGTGATGCAGGTCGCCCCCGACCAAACCTTGCAAACCCAGGCCTGCTGCAGGCCCGGGGTCCATTGCCCCTCTCTGCCGCCACCCCGACAACGGCTTCCTTGTGACCCAGGCTGCCGCCGCCCAAACCCTGCAAACCCAGGCCTGCTGCGGGCCCGGGATCCGTTGCCCCTCTCCGTCGTCACCCTGAAAACGGATTCATTGTGACGCAGGCCGTTCCCCGCCGAAACCCTGCAACCCGAGGGCCGCTGAGGGCCCGGCTTATGTTATCCCGTCTCCGCCGTCATGCCGACAACGCGTTCATTGTGATGCAGGCCGTCCCTCCACTCACGCTGCACCCCGTGACCTGCTGCGATCCTAGCTGCCGTTACCCTGTCTCCACCCTCATGCCCTCAACAGGTACATTGCGATGCAGGTTGCCCCCGCCCAAAGCCCGCACCCCGTGGCCCGCAGCGAGCCCGGCCGCCATTACCCCATCTCCACTGTCACCCTGGCAACAGGTCCATTGTGACACAGGTTTCCCCTATGAGCCCAGCCGCCGTTCTTTGTCTCCACCGCACCTCCCCCCATCCCCCCGACAACCCCACATACTATTCACTGTGATATAGGCTATTCCCCTCCCCGCCCCAGCCCTGCACCCTGTGGCTTGCTGCAAACCCGGCCGCCATTAATCCCTCTCCACCGTCACCCCGATAAAAGGTTCATTGTGACACATGCTGCCTATTGGAGCCTGGCTGCCCTTCCCTGTCTCCGCCGCGCCCACCCCCTCCCCAAACCCCACCGCCCCCCCACCCCGTGCCTCAACCCCCCCCCCCGCCCGCCAGCCTCCCTTCTCTGCCCCACCCCTCCTCGTCGGCCTCGCACACGGTTCACTGTGACACAGGAACACACACACCCCCCCACCCCCCCCCCCCGATTCCTGGACCGTGTGGCTTGCTTCCTTGCCCAGCCGCCCCTACGGGAAGTTGAAGCGGGGAGACTTTAGGACCCAGCGCCGTCTCTGTCTCCTCACTCCTGTCCCTGCCCACCGTTGCCGGCTTTGCCACCGCCGCGGGGAGACTTTAGGACCCAGCGGCGTCTCTGTCTCCTCACTCCTGTCCCTGCCCACCGTTGCCGGCTTTGCCACCGCCGCGGGGAGACTTTAGGACCCAGCGGCGTCTCTTCCTGTTTCCCAGCCGCGCGGCAGAAGGGAGTCCCGGCGCCGTGCAGTCTCGACCCCGGGCTCCCGGGGCACAAGCCCGTGCTCCTGCCCCGACTCCCGCGTTTCTTTCTCAGTCAGTCACTCGCCCTGCTGCAGTCCTGCCTGCCGCCCGCCCCCCCTTGTACTCCACCTGCTGCCACGAGTTGAAAAACAAACGAACGCTGAGCCGGGGGTGGGGGTGGGGGTGGGGGTGTGTGTGGGGGGGAAGGGATAAAAGCCCAAAACCCCCAAAACTCTCTCAACTGACCTAAACAGAAATCTTTGTCAAAAGGGAAACCATCTCTTCTTCAGCCTACCTTTCCACCAGACTCCGGCTCGCCGACCGCCCTGTTGCCTTCCCTTGTGCCAGACCACCCCCCTCCTTTCCCCTGCCGCTGCTGGCGCCACAAATGAGCCCGTGACCCTTGGCTAGGCGGGAAATGCCGCCCACTCCTCCCTGAAGGAGGATCCAGCTACCTCTCTGCGCCTTCCCCCGCCCCCCCTCCTCGGGGGCGCCAGACAGACTGCTTGGAGAGGAGAAGCACCTGACCTCCTCAGGGCGGGAGAGAGAGGAAGGGGGGGGGGGGTGGGCGGGGGGGGTGGTGCTCGCGCGCTTATCTGTGTGTATGTCTGTTTGGGGGGGGAAGCATGTATGTCTGAGTTGGCACCTGCAGACACATTTACAGCTGGTCAACGTATTTTATTCCCGGGAAATGAAGAAATAAATTCAAGCCGGAAAATAAAATTCCAAAAAAAACAACGGTAAAAAGTTTGGGGGGGGGGGGAGGAGAAGGAGTAGGGGGAGGAGGAGGAAGAAAAGAAAAGGAAAAATAAACCCTCGAGGCGCGGACTTGGCAGTGGGGCACCCCATCCGGAAGCAGAGACTCCTAACTCTCGAAAAAGTTGGGGTACGGGGTGAAAAGGTGCGTGGAAAGGTTGGTTTTACGCACAACCAGCTACAGCGGGTGCCACCAGGTGTCCACGGCTGCGAAAGTGTCGCCAGGTCTACCCGGCTCCGCAGCGCCACCCGGTCTCCCGGGCTCCGGCATTGTAGCCAGGTCTACCTGGCTCCGCAACGCCACCCGGCCTCCCGGGCTCTGGCGGTGTTCGCCAGGCCTACCGTGCTCCGCAGCGCCACCCGGTCTCCCGGGCTCCGGCGGTGTTTGCCCGGTCTACCCGGCTCCGCAGAACCACCCGATCTCCCTTTCCCCGCTCCGGCGGTGTTTGCCAGGCCTACCCGGCTCCGCGGCGCCACCCGGCCTCTCCGGCTCTGGCGGTGTTTGCACGGTCTACCCGGCTCCGATGAACCACCCGGTCCCCCTTCCCCGCTCCGGCGGTGCCGCCAGGCCTTCCCGGCTCCGCAGCGCCACCCTGCCCCTCCGGCTCCGGCGGTGTTTGCCCGGTCTACCCTGCTCCGCAGAACCTCCCGGTCCCCATTCCCCGCTCCGGCGGTGCCGCCAGGACTACCCGGCTCCGCAGCGCCACCCGGCCTCTCCGGCTCTGGCGGTGTTGGCCCGGTCTACCCGGCTCCGCAGAACCTCCCGGTCCCCATTCCCCGCTCTGGCGGTGCCGCCATGCCTACCCGGCTCCGCAGCGCCACCCGGCCTCTCCGGCTCTCGCGGTGTTTGCCCGGTCTACCCCGCTCCGCAGAACCACCTGGTCTCCCTTTACGGCTCCGGCGGTGCCGCCGGGCGTACCCGGCTCCGCGGCGCCACCCGGCCTCTCCGGCTCTGGCGGTGTTTGCACGGTCTACCCGGCTCCGATGAACCACCCGGTCCCCCTTCCCCGCTCTGGCGGTGCCGCCGGGCGTACCCGGCTCCGCAGCGCCACCCGGCCTCCCGGGCTCCGGCGGTGTTAGCCCGGTCTACCCGGCTCCGCAGAACCACCCCGTCCCCCTTCCCTGCTCCGGCGGTGCCGCCAGGCCTTCCCGGCTCCGCAGCGCCACCCTGCCCCTCCGGCTCCGGCGGTGTTTGCCCGGTCTACCCTGCTCCGCAGAACCTCCCGGTCCCCATTCCCCGCTCCGGCGGTGCCGCCAGGACTACCCGGCTCCGCAGCGCCACCCGGCCTCTCCGGCTCTGGCGGTGTTGGCCCGGTCTACCCGGCTCCGCAGAACCTCCCGGTCCCCATTCCCCGCTCCGGCGGTGCCGCCAGGCCTACCCGGCTCCGCAGCGCCACCCGGCCTCTCCGGCTCTGGCGGTGTTGGCCCGGTCTACCCCGCTCCGCAGAACCACCTGGTCTCCCTTCACGGCTCCGGCGGTGCCGCCAGGCCTTCCCGGCTCCGCAGCGCCACCCGGCCTCCCGGGCTCCGGTGGTGTTAGCCCGGTCTACCCGGCTCCGCAGAACCACCCGGTCCTCCTTCCCCGCTCCGGCGGTGCCGCCAGGCCCACTCGGCTCTGCAGCTCCACCCGGCCTCTCCGGCTCTGGCGGTGTTGGCCCGGTCTACCCCGCTCCGCAGAACCACCTGGTCTCCCCGGCTCCGGCGGTGCCGCCAGGCCTACCCGGCTCCGCAGCGCCACCGTCTCCCGAGCTCTGGCGGTGTTGGCCAGCTCTTCCCGTATGCGCAGCACCACCCATTTTCTCTTTTCCGGTTCGGCGGTACCACCAGGCCTCCCCTTCTCCGGAGCGCTACCACCCGTTCTCCCTTTACGGCTCCGGCGGTGTCGCCAGGCCTACCCGGCTCTGCAGCGCCACCCGGCCTCCTGGGCTCCGGCGGTGTTAGCCAGGTCTACCGGGTTCCGTAGCGCCACCCGGTCACCCGTTCCCGCTCCTGCGGTGTAGCCAGGTCTACCCGTCTCCGCAGCGCCACCCGGTCTTGCGGTCTCCGTCGCTGTTGGTCAGGTCTACCCGTCTCCGCAGCGCCACCCGGTCTCCCGCGTTGTTTGCCAGGTCTACCCTGCTCCGCAGCGCCACCCGGTTTCCTCCTCGCTCTGGCGGAGCCGCCGTGCCTTCCCGGCTCCGAGATGCCGCCGGGTCTATTTATTTGCTCCGCCAGGTCCACCCTGCTCTGCATCGTTTCGCGGTCTACCCGGCACCGGCATGACGAGCCTTACGGACCTTCGGGGTAGACCTGTGCTCCCTGCGGCTGCCTTGGTGTTTTCGAAGGGGTCGCTGTTTCGCGCTGCCTCCAGTTGCGTCATCGTAGAAAGCGGCAGCAGTACAGCGCCACCCCGGTAAAGTCCATAGTCGCTCTCTTGAAAGCGAAACCGGGCGTGGACTTAGTTTTACATACTATAGGGGCGAGCGGTGACTCGCGCTTGCAGCTCAGCTCGTGAGCGGCTGCAATGCCCGCGGCGCGGCCGGTGTTAAGTGGGGCGCTGGTCGGCCGTTGAGGTGGCTCTTGTCCCGGTGGTGGCTCAAATTGCCTGCTTGCTCGGCACGGTTGCTCTCTCGCGCTGGTATGCCAAACCCCCACCCCAGCACAGTCGAGAGACCCGGGGAAAGTTGGAGAACGGTCGCAACCGCTGTCCGTTGCATGCCTGGCACCGGTGTTGAGGGTTTGGCTTGAAGCCGAGTTCACCCCGGGCAGAGCTTGATGCTTGGTGGCGGTCGCCAGGCACTCGAACGCTGTGGGGGGGAGACTAGCCTGCCCCAGTGGCTTTTCTCTCTCCCTTCTCCTCCGTTGGGTCC
>NC_084786.1:2580647-2583147 GCF_028858725.1 Colius striatus
GCCGCCTTCTCTGTCGCTTGTCTCCGCCGCGCGCGAGCCGCGTGGGGGCCGGTGCGGCGTCGGGGCCGCCGTGCTCCGCCGCTGACGAGCAGCCCCGCTTCTCGGCCTCCCCTGGGAGCCGGTTAGCGTGTCCGCCTCTTCTTCCGGGGAGCGGCCCCCGTCATCCTCCGCCTCACCCGCCGGGGCAGCTGCCTGCTGCAGCCGGGGCTGGGAAGGGGGGGAAGGTGGGGCCGCGGCCCTCTGAAGTCGCGGTGTGGGCCGCCGCCGGTCCGAGCGGTGTCGGTCGGGAACGGGGTTGCCGCCGGGGCCTGTGTGTCGGCGCGCTCCCCGCCGGCCGAGCCCCCCGCCGCTCGGGCAGGGGGAGCTAAGCGGCAAACGGCGGCGGCGACGACGGCGTCGCCGGTCCAGGCCGTCGAGGGCGATGACGAGGGTTGAAGAGGGAGGAAGGGGTCCCCTTCAGGGTCCGGGAGGCGGCTCCCGCGACCCTCCCCGCAACGGGGCAGGCGTGCTGCGTAGCAGCGCCCCCCTGCCCAGTGGCCGAGTGGCCGGCCGTGCGAGGGTGCCAAGGGCTTTCCGGGCGTTCCGGAGCTGGTGGCTGCGTCGCCGAGGCGGGTACGGAGACGGCAGGGTTTCCCCCCGCGCCCTCCCCTCTCCTCCTCTCTCTTCCGAGGCAGGAGGTTTGTGGGGGGGCCGGAGGCGCTCGGCCGTGACCGATGCCGCCTGTTGGCGCGCGAGGTTCTCTTGCCGGGTCGCGTCCCGCGCGAGCGGGCGGCCCGAGCCACGGCCCTCATCCCGGGCGCAGCGCCGGGCTCACTGAGGGAAACCCCCGGGCCCCGGGAAAGAGGCCGTGGTGATGGCGGTGGATGTCGGGCGCGCCCCCGCGGGCGGACGCTCCCCCCGATGGTGGCAGCGGGAGGAGGCACCCCTGCGGGGCCCTTCAGGTCGTTTCCCTCACCCCAGGGCCAGGTACCTAGCGTCCGCGTTTCCGCGGCCTTTCCTCGGTCGCGGAGCCGGGCGGAGGTTTAAAGACTCGGGCGGCTCGATGCGTCCCGCAGGGGTCGGGACGGGCGGGGCCAACGACGGTGGCGTTTCGGTAAGGGGCGGGAGTCTCTCCCGTGTAGGCCCTTGTCTCGGCCGCCACCGCCGCCCGCCCGCGCTCGTCCCCGCGGGACGGTCGTGCCGGGGAGGGGTCCTCCTGCCCCCCCCTTTCCGCGGTCCGGTCTCGGCGCAGCGAGACCGCGGTGCGGTCGGCCGTGCCCGGCCTGCCTTCCTCTCGAAGCGGGCGTCCCCGGCTTGGAGCGCGGGCTCCTCTGCCGCGGGGTTGGCGATTCCCCGTCGCTCCCCCTCGCCGCTGAGGCGGGGGGGAAAGGGGTTCGCCGGGAACGGCGCCTCGGGGTGCCGCGCTGCGCTCCGTTCTTGCTTCCCCGCCTCGGCGAGCGCTCTCGGTTGGTTTCCTTCCGCCAGCTGGCGTCCAGGGCGCGGTGCCCTCGGGCCCGGCGGTGGCGGCGCGACGCGCTCGGCCTGCCGATCCTTCGGCCGGTCGCTCGTCGCCGGCGGCGGCCGTCCCGGCCCCGGTGTCCCCCGTTCGTCACTTCCACGCCGCCTGTCCCTGCCGTTTCCGGGTGAAGCGGCCGCGTGCAGTCGGAGGCATTCCCCGTCCCGGTCTCCGTGCGGAAGCGCGGGGGGCGGGCGGCTGCCCTCCGTCTGAGCGCGCGTCCGTCTTTCTCCCGGAGAAGAGAGAGGAGAGGGCCGAGGCGAGAAGCGTCGACGGCGGTGGCCGGGGACAGGTGCGTGCCGTTCCGTCCCGGCGGCGGGCCTCCGTGCGAGGAGGCGGCCGTGCGGTCGGGCGCGCCGCCGTTTCGGGCTCCGGGGGCTCGCCACCTTGTGGCGTTGGCGCGGCGGCGGAGCCGCCGGCGCGTGTCGGCGAGCCACGGTGGAGGGAAGAGCCTGGCTGTCGTTAGCGCGGTGCCGCGGGGGCGGCCGTTTTTTCCCGGTCGAGGTTGAGCAAAGTCGGGCAGGGTCGGACGTTGCCGCCGCCTCCGCGTGGAGGCCGGGCCGAGCCCGGGCGCCTGGGCCGCCTCCGAAGGGATCTCCCGAGGTGTGCTTCTCCCCCCCAGGTCCTGGGGGGGGTCGGTCGGGAGCGCGGGCTCCCCGCCCTCGCCCTTCGGAGTTTTCTCGCTCCTTTTTTTCCTTCTCCGCTTGTGTTCGTACGGTCACGCGAGGCGTGGCCTCTCCGCTGCGGCCTTGGCTGGGCTGGCGCGAGCCAGCGAGCGGGGCCGCGGGCGGTGAGGCCCATCCTCAAAAGGGGGCCGCTCCGTGTGAGCGGTCCCCGGCTCCCCCGCGCGCGTGGGGCGGTGCCGAAAGCCAGACAACTCTTAGCGGTGGATCACTCGGCTCGTGCGTCGATGAAGAACGCAGCTAGCTGCGAGAATTAATGTGAATTGCAGGACACATTGATCATCGACACTTCGAACGCACTTGCGGCCCCGGGTTCCTCCCG
>NC_084786.1:2590647-2591727 GCF_028858725.1 Colius striatus
CTCTTAGCGTAGCAACAAACTGTAATACATGAATTAAAACTGAATGAAGAGGATTCATCCCAATTCGATTCTTAATTCAAAGGTAGTTAGCTAGTGGGGTTTTTTGTTTTGGTTTTTTTTTTTTTTTTTTTTTTTTTACTCATAAACAAATGAACTTCATCAGCTAATTGTCTAGTGACAATGAATTAACTAAGTAACGAATTCACAGATACCCATTTAGCTTACCTCGTCGAGGATGCCGCCTGGCCGCAGAATCTTCCGAGCAAACAAAAACACGCGCATGCCGCTTGCACCCCGTTCCTCTTTTCTTATTGTTCCTTTGCCCGCCCAAACCTTGCAAACAGACGCCTGCTGCGGGCCCTGGGTCCGTTGCCCCTCTCCGCCGTCACCCCGACAACGGGTTCATTGTGACGCAGGCCGTCCCCCGCCCAAACCTTGCAAACCCAGGCCTGCTGCGGACCCTGGGTCCGTTGCCCCTCTCCGCCCTCACCCCGACAACGGGTTCATTGTGACGCAGGCCGTCCCCCGCCCAAACCTTGCAAACCCAGGCCTGCTGCGGGCCCTGGGTCCGTTGCCCCTCTCCGCCGTCACCCCGACAACGGGTTCATTGTGACGCAGGCCGTCCCCCGCCGAAACCTTGGAAACCCAGGCCTGCTGCGGGCCCTGGGTCCGTTGCCCCTCTCTGTCGTCACCCCGACAACGACTTCCCTGTGACGCAGGCCGCCCCCTGACCAAACCTTGCAAACCCAGGCCTGCTGCGGGCCCGGGGTTTTGTTCCCCTCTCCACCGTCACCCCGACAACGACTTCCCTGTGACGCAGGCCGTCCCCCGCCAAAACCTTGAAAACTCAGGCCTGCTATGGGCCCGGGGTCTCTTGCCCCTCTCCGCCGTCACCCCGACAACGGGTTCATTGCGACGCAGGCCGCCCCTGACCAAACCTAGAAAACCCAGGCCTGCTATGGGCCCGGGGTTTTGTTCCCCTCTCCACCGTCACCCCGACAACGACTTCCCTGTGACGCAGGCCGTCCCCCGCCAAAACCTTGAAAACTCAGGCCTGCTGCGGGCCCTGGGTCCGTTGCC
>NC_084786.1:2591927-2596927 GCF_028858725.1 Colius striatus
AAGTTTGGGGGGGGGGGGAGGAGAAGGAGTAGGGGGAGGAGGAGGAAGAAAAGAAAAGGAAAAATAAACCCTCGAGGCGCGGACTTGGCAGTGGGGCACCCCATCCGGAAGCAGAGACTCCTAACTCTCGAAAAAGTTGGGGTACGGGGTGAAAAGGTGCGTGGAAAGGTTGGTTTTACGCACAACCAGCTACAGCGGGTGCCACCAGGTGTCCACGGCTGCGAAAGTGTCGCCAGGTCTACCCGGCTCCGCAGCGCCACCCGGTCTCCCGGGCTCCGGCATTGTAGCCAGGTCTACCTGGCTCCGCAACGCCACCCGGCCTCCCGGGCTCTGGCGGTGTTCGCCAGGCCTACCGTGCTCCGCAGCGCCACCCGGTCTCCCGGGCTCCGGCGGTGTTTGCCCGGTCTACCCGGCTCCGCAGAACCACCCGATCTCCCTTTCCCCGCTCCGGCGGTGTTTGCCAGGCCTACCCGGCTCCGCGGCGCCACCCGGCCTCTCCGGCTCTGGCGGTGTTTGCACGGTCTACCCGGCTCCGATGAACCACCCGGTCCCCCTTCCCCGCTCCGGCGGTGCCGCCAGGCCTTCCCGGCTCCGCAGCGCCACCCTGCCCCTCCGGCTCCGGCGGTGTTTGCCCGGTCTACCCTGCTCCGCAGAACCTCCCGGTCCCCATTCCCCGCTCCGGCGGTGCCGCCAGGACTACCCGGCTCCGCAGCGCCACCCGGCCTCTCCGGCTCTGGCGGTGTTGGCCCGGTCTACCCGGCTCCGCAGAACCTCCCGGTCCCCATTCCCCGCTCTGGCGGTGCCGCCATGCCTACCCGGCTCCGCAGCGCCACCCGGCCTCTCCGGCTCTCGCGGTGTTTGCCCGGTCTACCCCGCTCCGCAGAACCACCTGGTCTCCCTTTACGGCTCCGGCGGTGCCGCCGGGCGTACCCGGCTCCGCGGCGCCACCCGGCCTCTCCGGCTCTGGCGGTGTTTGCACGGTCTACCCGGCTCCGATGAACCACCCGGTCCCCCTTCCCCGCTCTGGCGGTGCCGCCGGGCGTACCCGGCTCCGCAGCGCCACCCGGCCTCCCGGGCTCCGGCGGTGTTAGCCCGGTCTACCCGGCTCCGCAGAACCACCCCGTCCCCCTTCCCTGCTCCGGCGGTGCCGCCAGGCCTTCCCGGCTCCGCAGCGCCACCCTGCCCCTCCGGCTCCGGCGGTGTTTGCCCGGTCTACCCTGCTCCGCAGAACCTCCCGGTCCCCATTCCCCGCTCCGGCGGTGCCGCCAGGACTACCCGGCTCCGCAGCGCCACCCGGCCTCTCCGGCTCTGGCGGTGTTGGCCCGGTCTACCCGGCTCCGCAGAACCTCCCGGTCCCCATTCCCCGCTCCGGCGGTGCCGCCAGGCCTACCCGGCTCCGCAGCGCCACCCGGCCTCTCCGGCTCTGGCGGTGTTGGCCCGGTCTACCCCGCTCCGCAGAACCACCTGGTCTCCCTTCACGGCTCCGGCGGTGCCGCCAGGCCTTCCCGGCTCCGCAGCGCCACCCGGCCTCCCGGGCTCCGGTGGTGTTAGCCCGGTCTACCCGGCTCCGCAGAACCACCCGGTCCTCCTTCCCCGCTCCGGCGGTGCCGCCAGGCCCACTCGGCTCTGCAGCTCCACCCGGCCTCTCCGGCTCTGGCGGTGTTGGCCCGGTCTACCCCGCTCCGCAGAACCACCTGGTCTCCCCGGCTCCGGCGGTGCCGCCAGGCCTACCCGGCTCCGCAGCGCCACCGTCTCCCGAGCTCTGGCGGTGTTGGCCAGCTCTTCCCGTATGCGCAGCACCACCCATTTTCTCTTTTCCGGTTCGGCGGTACCACCAGGCCTCCCCTTCTCCGGAGCGCTACCACCCGTTCTCCCTTTACGGCTCCGGCGGTGTCGCCAGGCCTACCCGGCTCTGCAGCGCCACCCGGCCTCCTGGGCTCCGGCGGTGTTAGCCAGGTCTACCGGGTTCCGTAGCGCCACCCGGTCACCCGTTCCCGCTCCTGCGGTGTAGCCAGGTCTACCCGTCTCCGCAGCGCCACCCGGTCTTGCGGTCTCCGTCGCTGTTGGTCAGGTCTACCCGTCTCCGCAGCGCCACCCGGTCTCCCGCGTTGTTTGCCAGGTCTACCCTGCTCCGCAGCGCCACCCGGTTTCCTCCTCGCTCTGGCGGAGCCGCCGTGCCTTCCCGGCTCCGAGATGCCGCCGGGTCTATTTATTTGCTCCGCCAGGTCCACCCTGCTCTGCATCGTTTCGCGGTCTACCCGGCACCGGCATGACGAGCCTTACGGACCTTCGGGGTAGACCTGTGCTCCCTGCGGCTGCCTTGGTGTTTTCGAAGGGGTCGCTGTTTCGCGCTGCCTCCAGTTGCGTCATCGTAGAAAGCGGCAGCAGTACAGCGCCACCCCGGTAAAGTCCATAGTCGCTCTCTTGAAAGCGAAACCGGGCGTGGACTTAGTTTTACATACTATAGGGGCGAGCGGTGACTCGCGCTTGCAGCTCAGCTCGTGAGCGGCTGCAATGCCCGCGGCGCGGCCGGTGTTAAGTGGGGCGCTGGTCGGCCGTTGAGGTGGCTCTTGTCCCGGTGGTGGCTCAAATTGCCTGCTTGCTCGGCACGGTTGCTCTCTCGCGCTGGTATGCCAAACCCCCACCCCAGCACAGTCGAGAGACCCGGGGAAAGTTGGAGAACGGTCGCAACCGCTGTCCGTTGCATGCCTGGCACCGGTGTTGAGGGTTTGGCTTGAAGCCGAGTTCACCCCGGGCAGAGCTTGATGCTTGGTGGCGGTCGCCAGGCACTCGAACGCTGTGGGGGGGAGACTAGCCTGCCCCAGTGGCTTTTCTCTCTCCCTTCTCCTCCGTTGGGTCCCTTGGGATGACCCCGCTGATTTTGGGCAAAAAGGTGAATCAGGACGAGAATTTGCCCCCCCCGATGGTGTCCAGCCTCCCGTGGCTGCCGCCAGCTCCTTTGAGGGTCTGATCCAAGAGGGAATGGAATGTTTGGCGGTGAGGTGGCGTCGCCTCATCCTTCTTTTCACCCCCACCCCCGGCCTTAAGCTGGGGACGCCTGCGAAGCGGGCAAGAGTAACACACACAGGGGCTGCCGCTCCCGGCGGTTGGCCAGTCCAATGCAGATGAACTCCGGGGGTTGAGAGTCTCGAGCCTGCTCCCGTGGCTTTTGCTGGCTCTCCCCCCCTAGAACGCGTTTTTCTTTCCGGCCTTAAGCTGGAGCCCTGTCCCCCCCTGCACGTCGGGGGGCAGAGCCGGTGCAGCTGCCCGCTGTCATTGGCGGTGAGCTTGAGTCGTGCAGGCGGCCGTAGAGTCTTGAGCCTGCTTCGGCTTTCTCTGGCCTCCCATGCCGAGAGCCCGATGACCAACGGGCGAGGTGTCAGCGGTGCCACCTTGCCTTCTTCCCGGGGGTTTGGCCATGCGTGGGCGGCCCGTGGTGTCTGGCTTGCTCTGGTCTCCCTGGTTGATGTTGGAGGGCTTGGTGTGAAAAAGGAGGTCTGCACCGTCACGGTCGAGGGAGCGGCACCTCGTCCTTTTTCTTTTTTTTTTTTCCCTCCGGCCTTAAGCTTGGAGCCCCCCCCGTGCTTTTTTTAGAGGGGGAATCCCGAAAGCGTTTTTTGAGTGGTCCCAGTGGGCTGGCAGCTCAACGCGCAGGGGACCTGGAGGGTGTCGAGACTCTCCAGAGGCTTGCACCTCGCGTGAGATACGGGTTTTTTGTGTCGGTCTATTTTTTTCCGTTTCCTTCCTCCGGGGTAAGTGGTTCCCCGTGGGGCCAGGTAAAAGCCCGGTGGTTGCCGGTGCTCTCGAACGCTTAAAAAGACCCTCGATGGCAGGAGTCAAGCCTTGCCGCGGCTTCTCCTCTGGCCTTGTCGACCCTCGCTTAAAGGGAACCGTTGTCTTGGGGGCGGGTGGATGGCGGCGCCTCCCGCTCCCCCCTTCCTACTGATCCAGACCTACAGGCAGCGCCCTCTGAGGCGTTCTCTGGGCATGTCGGAGAGTCTCCGCGGCGGGCCGGCTGGTGCCGGTGTTCAGGCTGCTGGAGCACCTCTTGCAGACATTGCCTTTGTTCTCGCTCGCACGCAGAGCCCCGCGTCTGCCGTCTTCACTCTCCCCGGGGGTGCTGGCGGTCAGGTGCGCGTTGTGGCTGTTGTTGTCCCAGGAACCGTGGCCGCGGGGGCCGTTGCTTTTCCTGTCTTTCCCTTCCCCACCTGATCGATGAGGCACTTCGGGTCGCGTCGGAGAGGGCCCCCGGCGGGCCGGCTTCTGCTGTGCTCCCCGTCACAAGGGAGTCACGGTCGGGGTCCGGTGTTCAGGCAGGGCGGTCTCCTTTCCAATTCGCTTCCCGTTTCATGCTGGAGGTGTTGTCTTGCAGTCCCCTGAGCCGTAGGGGGCCGCGGTGACGGGCGGGTAGCGTCGGCGGTCGGGGCGCGTGCCTCTCTGCGTCGCCCCATCCGAATCTGCCCCCCTCGTGCTTCGACGGGGTTCCTCGGGCTTTACCGACTCGGGCTGTGTGACGGCCGCGTGGCCCCGCGAGCCCTCAGGTGTCCTCAAACACGCGAGGTGTCGGTGCTGGCCTCGGTCCGTGTATCCCGTGGGTGCCGGCCACAAGCAGCGCTTGGGCGGTGGGGCGGCCGAGCCAACTTTGCAACTGGGGTAAGAAAGCGCGCGGGCGGCAGGGAGGCGTCTCCCACCGTCGCGGCTTGTTGGTTCCTTGTGGGCTTCTCGTGCCGCACCGCTGCCTGCTGCAGAGTGAGTCGCCCCAGCAAGGGAGCTCGGTGGCGGGGTCGTGCCCGCCTCAGCGGGTCGCTGTCTCCTCTAGCACATCCGATTGCTCCCACGGCAGGGAGGGAAAGGGGGATGAGTGGGGGGGTCCGTCTCCCCCCCCCACCGCCACCACGATCACGGCCTCGGGGGCGGGTCAGCCCCGGGTCGGCCCGTGCCGCGCGGAGTTAGGGGGTGGCCGTGCCCGTCCGCGTCTCGCCGTCTCGCGTGAGACGGGG
>NC_084786.1:2609427-2624427 GCF_028858725.1 Colius striatus
GCGGTAGCCCCGCCGCTTTTGGGGTGTTTTTTTTTTAGTTTTTTTTATTTTTTTTATTTTTTTTTTCCCCCCGCCGACGAGGGGGTAGACCTGGCAGCCCGGACGCCACGTTCTTTCGGAGGGGTAGACCTGGCGACGACCTTGCCGCTATGATTTCCGGCGGGGTAGACCTGGCCGCAACCTCACCCCCCTTTCTCCCTCCCCCCGCGCCCCCCCCGCGCCCCCCCGCCGATTTGCCAGGGAGGGTGGACCTGGCGACAGCCCCGCCGCTATGTTTTTAATCATCACACACGCGCAAATTAAAACTCCTGGCCCTGGAAATGACTTCCGCCGATGTGTGTGTCCATTGAGCGTTGATTGCTCTTAGCGTAGCAACAAACTGTAATACATGAATTAAAACTGAATGAAGAGGATTCATCCCAATTCGATTCTTAATTCAAAGGTAGTTAGCTAGTGGGGTTTTTTGTTTTGGTTTTTTTTTTTTTTTTTTTTTTTTTACTCATAAACAAATGAACTTCATCAGCTAATTGTCTAGTGACAATGAATTAACTAAGTAACGAATTCACAGATACCCATTTAGCTTACCTCGTCGAGGATGCCGCCTGGCCGCAGAATCTTCCGAGCAAACAAAAACACGCGCATGCCGCTTGCACCCCGTTCCTCTTTTCTTATTGTTCCTTTGCCCGCCCAAACCTTGCAAACAGACGCCTGCTGCGGGCCCTGGGTCCGTTGCCCCTCTCCGCCGTCACCCCGACAACGGGTTCATTGTGACGCAGGCCGTCCCCCGCCCAAACCTTGCAAACCCAGGCCTGCTGCGGACCCTGGGTCCGTTGCCCCTCTCCGCCCTCACCCCGACAACGGGTTCATTGTGACGCAGGCCGTCCCCCGCCCAAACCTTGCAAACCCAGGCCTGCTGCGGGCCCTGGGTCCGTTGCCCCTCTCCGCCGTCACCCCGACAACGGGTTCATTGTGACGCAGGCCGTCCCCCGCCGAAACCTTGGAAACCCAGGCCTGCTGCGGGCCCTGGGTCCGTTGCCCCTCTCTGTCGTCACCCCGACAACGACTTCCCTGTGACGCAGGCCGCCCCCTGACCAAACCTTGCAAACCCAGGCCTGCTGCGGGCCCGGGGTTTTGTTCCCCTCTCCACCGTCACCCCGACAACGACTTCCCTGTGACGCAGGCCGTCCCCCGCCAAAACCTTGAAAACTCAGGCCTGCTATGGGCCCGGGGTCTCTTGCCCCTCTCCGCCGTCACCCCGACAACGGGTTCATTGCGACGCAGGCCGCCCCTGACCAAACCTAGAAAACCCAGGCCTGCTATGGGCCCGGGGTTTTGTTCCCCTCTCCACCGTCACCCCGACAACGACTTCCCTGTGACGCAGGCCGTCCCCCGCCAAAACCTTGAAAACTCAGGCCTGCTGCGGGCCCTGGGTCCGTTGCCCCTCTCCGCCGTCACCCCGACAACGGGTTCATTGTGACGCAGGCCGTCCCCCGCCCAAACCTTGCAAACCCAGGCCTGCTATGGGCCCGGGGTCTTTTGCCCGTCTCCACCGTCACCCCGACAACGGGTTCATTGTGACGCAGGCCCCCCCCCGACAAAACCTTGCAAACCCAGGCCTGCTGCGGGCCTGGGGTTTGTTGCCCCCCTCCTCCGTCACCCCGACATCGGCTTCCTTGGGCAGTACCTGATCGCAGTACCTGATTGGGTGCAGGACCCTCCCGACTTAGCCGAACGGCCCTGAGGACGAGGAGCTACTTCGCTGCTCCTTTCCAGGGAATGGGGTCGACTGGGAGCCGACACGAGCGCATCACACGGACACACGCATGCATGGGGCGCATCGACGCGGCTGATGACACGGGCTGCAAGACAACAAGGTGGCGTTATCAACACAGTTGCAAACCTTTTCTTGTCCCTTCCTGGCTTTCGGACTCCTCACCCACTGCCGCCCTCCGCTGCAGGCCCACGGTCCGTTGCCCCTCTCCTCCGTCACCCCAACAACGGGTTCATTGTGACGCAGGCCGCCCCCACCCAAACCTTTCAAACCCAGGCCCGCTGCGGTCCTGGGGTTTGTTGCCCCTCTCCGCCGTCACCCCGACAACGGGTTCATTGTGACGCAGGCCGTCCCCCGCCGAAACCTTGCAAACCCAGGCCCGCTGCGAGCCTGGGGACCGTTGCCCCTCTCCGCCGTCACCCCGACAACGGGTTCATTGTGACACAGGTCGCCCCCGCCCAGACCTTGCAAACGGACGCCTGCTGCGGGCCCTGGGTCCGTTGCCCCTCTCCGCCGTCACCCCGACAACGGGTTCATTGTGACGCAGGCCGCCCCTGACCAAACCTTGAAAACCCAGGCCCGGTGCGGGCCCGGGGTTTTGTTCCCCTCTCCGCCGTCACCCCGACAACGACTTCCCTGTGACGCAGGCCGTCCCCTGCCCAAACCTTGAAAACCCAGGCCTGCTATGGGCCCGGGGTCCGTTGCCCCTCTCCACCGTCACCCCGACAACGGGTTCATTGTCACGCAGGTCCCCCCCGACAAAACCTTGCAAACCCAGGCCTGCTGCGGGCCCGGGGTTTGTTGCCCCCCTCCTCCGTCACCCCGACATCGGCTTCCTTGGGCAGTACCTGATCGCAGTACCTGATTGGGTGCAGGACCCTCCCGACTTAGCAGAACGGCCCTGAGGACGAGGAGCTACTTCGCTGCTCCTTTCCAGGGAATGGGGTCGACTGGGAGCCGACACGAGCGCATCACACGGACACACGCAGGCATGGGGCGCATCGACGCGGCCGATGACGCGGGCTGCAAGACAACAAGGCGGCATTATCAACACAGTTGCAAACCTTTTCTTGTCCCTTCCTGGCTTTCGGACTCCTCACCCACTGCCGCCCTCCGCTGCAGGCCCACGGTCCGTTGTCCCTCTCCTCCGTCACCCCGACAATGGGTTCATTGTGACGCAGGCCGCCCCCGCCCAAAACTTGCAAGCCCAGGCCTTCTGCGGGCCTGGAGTTTGTTGCCCCTCTCCGCCGTCACCCCGACAACGGGTTCATTGTGACACAGGTCGCCCCCGCCCAGACCTTGCAAACGGACGCCTGCTGCGGGCCCTGGGTCCGTTGCCCCTCTCCGCCGTCACCCCGACAACGGGTTCATTGTGACGCAGGCCGCCCCTGACCAAACCTTGAAAACCCAGGCCTGCTGCGGGCCTGGGGACCGTTGCCCCTCTCCGCTGTCACCCCGACAACGGGTTCATTGTGACGCAGGCCGCCCCTGACCAAACCTTGAAAACCCAGGCCCGGTGCGGGCCCGGGGTTTTGTTCCCCTCTCCGCCGTCACCCCGACAACGGCTTCCTTGTGACGCAGGCCGTCCCCCGCCCAAACCTTGCAAACCCAGGCCTGCTGCGGGCCCTGGGTCCGTTGCCCCTCTCCGCCCTCACCCCGACAACAGGTTCATTGTGACGCAGGCCGCCCCCGACAAAACCTTGCAAACCCAGGCCTGCTGCGGGCCCTGGGTCCGTTGCCCCTCTCCGCCCTCACCCCGACAACGGGTTCATTGTGACGCAGGCCGTCCCCCGCCGAAACCTTGGAAACCCAGGCCTGCTGCGGGCCCTGGGTCCGTTGCCCCTCTCCGTCGTCACCCCGACAACGACTTCCCTGTGACGCAGGCCGCCCCCTGACCAAACCTTGCAAACCCAGGCCTGCTGCGGGCCCGGGGTTTTGTTCCCCTCTCCGCCGTCACCCCGACAACGACTTCCCTGTGACGCAGGCCGTCCCCCGCCAAAACCTTGAAAACTCAGGCCTGCTATGGGCCCGGGGTCTCTTGCCCCTCTCCGCCGTCACCCCGACAACGGGTTCATTGTGACGCAGGCCGTCCCCCGCCCAAACCTTGCAAACCCAGGCCTGCTATGGGCCCGGGGTCTTTTGCCCGTCTCCACCGTCACCCCGACAACGGGTTCATTGTGACGCAGGCCCCCCCCCGACAAAACCTTGCAAACCCAGGCCTGCTGCGGGCCTGGGGTTTGTTGCCCCCCTCCTCCGTCACCCCGACATCGGCTTCCTTGGGCAGTACCTGATCGCAGTACCTGATTGGGTGCAGGACCCTCCCGACTTAGCCGAACGGCCCTGAGGACGAGGAGCTACTTCGCTGCTCCTTTCCAGGGAATGGGGTCGACTGGGAGCTGACACGAGCGCATCACACGGACACACGCATGCATGGGGCGCATCGACGCGGCTGATGACACGGGCTGCAAGACAACAAGGTGGCGTTATCAACACAGTTGCAAACCTTTTCTTGTCCCTTCCTGGCTTTCGGACTCCTCACCCACTGCCGCCCTCCGCTGCAGGCCCACGGTCCGTTGCCCCTCTCCTCCGTCACCCCAACAACGGGTTCATTGTGACGCAGGCCGCCCCCACCCAAACCTTTCAAACCCAGGCCCGCTGCGGTCCTGGGGTTTGTTGCCCCTCTCCGCCGTCACCCCGACAACGGGTTCATTGTGACGCAGGCCGTCCCCCGCCGAAACCTTGCAAACCCAGGCCCGCTGCGAGCCTGGGGACCGTTGCCCCTCTCCGCTGTCACCCCGACAACGGGTTCATTGTGACACAGGTCGCCCCCGCCCAGACCTTGCAAACGGACGCCTGCTGCGGGCCCTGGGTCCGTTGCCCCTCTCCGCCGTCACCCCGACAACGGGTTCATTGTGACGCAGGCCGCCCCTGACCAAACCTTGAAAACCCAGGCCTGCTGCGGGCCTGGGGACCGTTGCCCCTCTCCGCTGTCACCCCGACAACGGGTTCATTGTGACGCAGGCCGCCCCTGACCAAACCTTGAAAACCCAGGCCCGGTGCGGGCCCGGGGTTTTGTTCCCCTCTCCGCCGTCACCCCGACAACGACTTCCCTGTGACGCAGGCCGTCCCCTGCCCAAACCTTGAAAACCCAGGCCTGCTATGGGCCCGGGGTCCGTTGCCCCTCTCCACCGTCACCCCGACAACGGGTTCATTGTCACGCAGGTCCCCCCCGACAAAACCTTGCAAACCCAGGCCTGCTGCGGGCCCGGGGTTTGTTGCCCCCCTCCTCCGTCACCCCGACATCGGCTTCCTTGGGCAGTACCTGATCGCAGTACCTGATTGGGTGCAGGACCCTCCCGACTTAGCAGAACGGCCCTCAGGACGAGGAGCTACTTCGCTGCTCTTTTCCAGGGAATGGGGTCGACTGGGAGCCGACACGAGCGCATCACACGGACACACGCAGGCATGGGGCGCATCGACGCGGCCGATGACGCGGGCTGCAAGACAACAAGGCGGCATTATCAACACAGTTGCAAACCTTTTCTTGTCCCTTCCTGGCTTTCGGACTCCTCACCCACTGCCGCCCTCCGCTGCAGGCCCACGGTCCGTTGCCCCTCTCCTCCGTCACCCCGACAACGGGTTCATTGTGATGCAGGCCGCCCCCGCCCAAACCTTGCAAGCCCAGGACTGCTGCGGGCCTGGGGTTTGTTGCCCCTCTCCTCCGTCACCCCGACAACGGGTTCATTGTGACGCAGGCCGTCCCCGCCCAAACCTTGCAAATGCAGGACTGCTGCGGGCCCTGGGTCCGTTGCCCCTCTCCGCCGTCACCCCGACAACGGGTTCATTGTGACGCAGGCCGCCCCTGACCAAACCTTGAAAACCCAGGCCTGCTGCGGGCCTGGGGACCGTTGCCCCTCTCCGCTGTCACCCCGACAACGGGTTCATTGTGACGCAGGCCGCCCCTGACCAAACCTTGAAAACCCAGGCCCGGTGCGGGCCCGGGGTTTTGTTCCCCTCTCCGCCGCCACCCCGACAACGGCTTCCTTGTGACGCAGGCCGTCCCCCGCCCAAACCTTGCAAACCCAGGCCTGCTGCGGGCCCTGGGTCCGTTGCCCCTCTCCGCCGTCACCCCGACAACAGGTTCATTGTGACGCAGGCCGCCCCCGACAAAACCTTGCAAACCCAGGCCTGCTGCGGGCCCTGGGTCCGTTGCCCCTCTCCGCCCTCACCCCGACAACGGGTTCATTGTGACGCAGGCCGCCCCTGACCAAACCTTGAAAACCCAGGCCTGCTGCGGGCCCTGGGTCCGTTGCCCCTCTCCGCCCTCACCCCGACAACGGGTTCATTGTGACGCAGGCCGTCCCCCGCCGAAACCTTGGAAACCCAGGCCTGCTGCGGGCCCTGGGTCCGTTGCCCCTCTCCGTCGTCACCCCGACAACGACTTCCCTGTGACGCAGGCCGCCCCCTGACCAAACCTTGCAAACCCAGGCCTGCTGCGGGCCCGGGGTTTTGTTCCCCTCTCCGCCGTCACCCCGACAACGACTTCCCTGTGACGCAGGCCGTCCCCCGCCAAAACCTTGAAAACTCAGGCCTGCTATGGGCCCGGGGTCTCTTGCCCCTCTCCGCCGTCACCCCGACAACGGGTTCATTGTGACGCAGGCCGTCCCCCGCCCAAACCTTGCAAACCCAGGCCTGCTATGGGCCCGGGGTCTTTTGCCCGTCTCCACCGTCACCCCGACAACGGGTTCATTGTGACGCAGGCCCCCCCCCGACAAAACCTTGCAAACCCAGGCCTGCTGCGGGCCTGGGGTTTGTTGCCCCCCTCCTCCGTCACCCCGACATCGGCTTCCTTGGGCAGTACCTGATCGCAGTACCTGATTGGGTGCAGGACCCTCCCGACTTAGCCGAACGGCCCTGAGGACGAGGAGCTACTTCGCTGCTCCTTTCCAGGGAATGGGGTCGACTGGGAGCTGACACGAGCGCATCACACGGACACACGCATGCATGGGGCGCATCGACGCGGCTGATGACACGGGCTGCAAGACAACAAGGTGGCGTTATCAACACAGTTGCAAACCTTTTCTTGTCCCTTCCTGGCTTTCGGACTCCTCACCCACTGCCGCCCTCCGCTGCAGGCCCACGGTCCGTTGCCCCTCTCCTCCGTCACCCCAACAACGGGTTCATTGTGACGCAGGCCGCCCCCACCCAAACCTTTCAAACCCAGGCCCGCTGCGGTCCTGGGGTTTGTTGCCCCTCTCCGCCGTCACCCCGACAACGGGTTCATTGTGACGCAGGCCGTCCCCCGCCGAAACCTTGCAAACCCAGGCCCGCTGCGAGCCTGGGGACCGTTGCCCCTCTCCGCTGTCACCCCGACAACGGGTTCATTGTGACACAGGTCGCCCCCGCCCAGACCTTGCAAACGGACGCCTGCTGCGGGCCCTGGGTCCGTTGCCCCTCTCCGCCGTCACCCCGACAACGGGTTCATTGTGACGCAGGCCGCCCCTGACCAAACCTTGAAAACCCAGGCCTGCTGCGGGCCTGGGGACCGTTGCCCCTCTCCGCTGTCACCCCGACAACGGGTTCATTGTGACGCAGGCCGCCCCTGACCAAACCTTGAAAACCCAGGCCCGGTGCGGGCCCGGGGTTTTGTTCCCCTCTCCGCCGTCACCCCGACAACGACTTCCCTGTGACGCAGGCCGTCCCCTGCCCAAACCTTGAAAACCCAGGCCTGCTATGGGCCCGGGGTCCGTTGCCCCTCTCCACCGTCACCCCGACAACGGGTTCATTGTCACGCAGGTCCCCCCCGACAAAACCTTGCAAACCCAGGCCTGCTGCGGGCCCGGGGTTTGTTGCCCCCCTCCTCCGTCACCCCGACATCGGCTTCCTTGGGCAGTACCTGATCGCAGTACCTGATTGGGTGCAGGACCCTCCCGACTTAGCAGAACGGCCCTCAGGACGAGGAGCTACTTCGCTGCTCTTTTCCAGGGAATGGGGTCGACTGGGAGCCGACACGAGCGCATCACACGGACACACGCAGGCATGGGGCGCATCGACGCGGCCGATGACGCGGGCTGCAAGACAACAAGGCGGCATTATCAACACAGTTGCAAACCTTTTCTTGTCCCTTCCTGGCTTTCGGACTCCTCACCCACTGCCGCCCTCCGCTGCAGGCCCACGGTCCGTTGCCCCTCTCCTCCGTCACCCCGACAACGGGTTCATTGTGATGCAGGCCGCCCCCGCCCAAACCTTGCAAGCCCAGGACTGCTGCGGGCCTGGGGTTTGTTGCCCCTCTCCTCCGTCACCCCGACAACGGGTTCATTGTGACGCAGGCCGTCCCCGCCCAAACCTTGCAAATGCAGGACTGCTGCGGGCCCGGGGTTTTTTTCCCCTCTCCGCCGTCACCCCGACAACGGGTTCATTGTGACGTAGGCCGCCCCCGCCCAAGTTTAGCAAACGCACGGCTGCTGCAGGCCGTGGGTCCGTTGTCCATCTCCGCCGTCACCCTGAAAACGGCTTCCTTGTGATGCAGGTCGCCCCCGACCAAACCTTGCAAACCCAGGCCTGCTGCAGGCCCGGGGTCCATTGCCCCTCTCTGCCGCCACCCCGACAACGGCTTCCTTGTGACCCAGGCTGCCGCCGCCCAAACCCTGCAAACCCAGGCCTGCTGCGGGCCCGGGATCCGTTGCCCCTCTCCGTCGTCACCCTGAAAACGGATTCATTGTGACGCAGGCCGTTCCCCGCCGAAACCCTGCAACCCGAGGGCCGCTGAGGGCCCGGCTTATGTTATCCCGTCTCCGCCGTCATGCCGACAACGCGTTCATTGTGATGCAGGCCGTCCCTCCACTCACGCTGCACCCCGTGACCTGCTGCGATCCTAGCTGCCGTTACCCTGTCTCCACCCTCATGCCCTCAACAGGTACATTGCGATGCAGGTTGCCCCCGCCCAAAGCCCGCACCCCGTGGCCCGCAGCGAGCCCGGCCGCCATTACCCCATCTCCACTGTCACCCTGGCAACAGGTCCATTGTGACACAGGTTTCCCCTATGAGCCCAGCCGCCGTTCTTTGTCTCCACCGCACCTCCCCCCATCCCCCCGACAACCCCACATACTATTCACTGTGATATAGGCTATTCCCCTCCCCGCCCCAGCCCTGCACCCTGTGGCTTGCTGCAAACCCGGCCGCCATTAATCCCTCTCCACCGTCACCCCGATAAAAGGTTCATTGTGACACATGCTGCCTATTGGAGCCTGGCTGCCCTTCCCTGTCTCCGCCGCGCCCACCCCCTCCCCAAACCCCACCGCCCCCCCACCCCGTGCCTCAACCCCCCCCCCCGCCCGCCAGCCTCCCTTCTCTGCCCCACCCCTCCTCGTCGGCCTCGCACACGGTTCACTGTGACACAGGAACACACACACCCCCCCACCCCCCCCCCCCGATTCCTGGACCGTGTGGCTTGCTTCCTTGCCCAGCCGCCCCTACGGGAAGTTGAAGCGGGGAGACTTTAGGACCCAGCGCCGTCTCTGTCTCCTCACTCCTGTCCCTGCCCACCGTTGCCGGCTTTGCCACCGCCGCGGGGAGACTTTAGGACCCAGCGGCGTCTCTGTCTCCTCACTCCTGTCCCTGCCCACCGTTGCCGGCTTTGCCACCGCCGCGGGGAGACTTTAGGACCCAGCGGCGTCTCTTCCTGTTTCCCAGCCGCGCGGCAGAAGGGAGTCCCGGCGCCGTGCAGTCTCGACCCCGGGCTCCCGGGGCACAAGCCCGTGCTCCTGCCCCGACTCCCGCGTTTCTTTCTCAGTCAGTCACTCGCCCTGCTGCAGTCCTGCCTGCCGCCCGCCCCCCCTTGTACTCCACCTGCTGCCACGAGTTGAAAAACAAACGAACGCTGAGCCGGGGGTGGGGGTGGGGGTGGGGGTGTGTGTGGGGGGGAAGGGATAAAAGCCCAAAACCCCCAAAACTCTCTCAACTGACCTAAACAGAAATCTTTGTCAAAAGGGAAACCATCTCTTCTTCAGCCTACCTTTCCACCAGACTCCGGCTCGCCGACCGCCCTGTTGCCTTCCCTTGTGCCAGACCACCCCCCTCCTTTCCCCTGCCGCTGCTGGCGCCACAAATGAGCCCGTGACCCTTGGCTAGGCGGGAAATGCCGCCCACTCCTCCCTGAAGGAGGATCCAGCTACCTCTCTGCGCCTTCCCCCGCCCCCCCTCCTCGGGGGCGCCAGACAGACTGCTTGGAGAGGAGAAGCACCTGACCTCCTCAGGGCGGGAGAGAGAGGAAGGGGGGGGGGGGTGGGCGGGGGGGGTGGTGCTCGCGCGCTTATCTGTGTGTATGTCTGTTTGGGGGGGGAAGCATGTATGTCTGAGTTGGCACCTGCAGACACATTTACAGCTGGTCAACGTATTTTATTCCCGGGAAATGAAGAAATAAATTCAAGCCGGAAAATAAAATTCCAAAAAAAACAACGGTAAAAAGTTTGGGGGGGGGGGGAGGAGAAGGAGTAGGGGGAGGAGGAGGAAGAAAAGAAAAGGAAAAATAAACCCTCGAGGCGCGGACTTGGCAGTGGGGCACCCCATCCGGAAGCAGAGACTCCTAACTCTCGAAAAAGTTGGGGTACGGGGTGAAAAGGTGCGTGGAAAGGTTGGTTTTACGCACAACCAGCTACAGCGGGTGCCACCAGGTGTCCACGGCTGCGAAAGTGTCGCCAGGTCTACCCGGCTCCGCAGCGCCACCCGGTCTCCCGGGCTCCGGCATTGTAGCCAGGTCTACCTGGCTCCGCAACGCCACCCGGCCTCCCGGGCTCTGGCGGTGTTCGCCAGGCCTACCGTGCTCCGCAGCGCCACCCGGTCTCCCGGGCTCCGGCGGTGTTTGCCCGGTCTACCCGGCTCCGCAGAACCACCCGGTCCCCTTTCCCCGCTCCGGCGGTGTTTGCCAGGCCTACCCGGCTCCGCGGCGCCACCCGGCCTCTCCGGCTCTGGCGGTGTTTGCACGGTCTACCCGGCTCCGATGAACCACCCGGTCCCCCTTCCCCGCTCCGGCGGTGCCGCCAGGCCTTCCCGGCTCCGCAGCGCCACCCTGCCCCTCCGGCTCCGGCGGTGTTTGCCCGGTCTACCCTGCTCCGCAGAACCTCCCGGTCCCCATTCCCCGCTCCGGCGGTGCCGCCAGGACTACCCGGCTCCGCAGCGCCACCCGGCCTCTCCGGCTCTGGCGGTGTTGGCCCGGTCTACCCGGCTCCGCAGAACCTCCCGGTCCCCATTCCCCGCTCTGGCGGTGCCGCCATGCCTACCCGGCTCCGCAGCGCCACCCGGCCTCTCCGGCTCTCGCGGTGTTTGCCCGGTCTACCCCGCTCCGCAGAACCACCTGGTCTCCCTTTACGGCTCCGGCGGTGCCGCCGGGCGTACCCGGCTCCGCGGCGCCACCCGGCCTCTCCGGCTCTGGCGGTGTTTGCACGGTCTACCCGGCTCCGATGAACCACCCGGTCCCCCTTCCCCGCTCTGGCGGTGCCGCCGGGCGTACCCGGCTCCGCAGCGCCACCCGGCCTCCCGGGCTCCGGCGGTGTTAGCCCGGTCTACCCGGCTCCGCAGAACCACCCCGTCCCCCTTCCCTGCTCCGGCGGTGCCGCCAGGCCTTCCCGGCTCCGCAGCGCCACCCTGCCCCTCCGGCTCCGGCGGTGTTTGCCCGGTCTACCCTGCTCCGCAGAACCTCCCGGTCCCCATTCCCCGCTCCGGCGGTGCCGCCAGGACTACCCGGCTCCGCAGCGCCACCCGGCCTCTCCGGCTCTGGCGGTGTTGGCCCGGTCTACCCGGCTCCGCAGAACCTCCCGGTCCCCATTCCCCGCTCCGGCGGTGCCGCCAGGCCTACCCGGCTCCGCAGCGCCACCCGGCCTCTCCGGCTCTGGCGGTGTTGGCCCGGTCTACCCCGCTCCGCAGAACCACCTGGTCTCCCTTCACGGCTCCGGCGGTGCCGCCAGGCCTTCCCGGCTCCGCAGCGCCACCCGGCCTCCCGGGCTCCGGTGGTGTTAGCCCGGTCTACCCGGCTCCGCAGAACCACCCGGTCCTCCTTCCCCGCTCCGGCGGTGCCGCCAGGCCCACTCGGCTCTGCAGCTCCACCCGGCCTCTCCGGCTCTGGCGGTGTTGGCCCGGTCTACCCCGCTCCGCAGAACCACCTGGTCTCCCCGGCTCCGGCGGTGCCGCCAGGCCTACCCGGCTCCGCAGCGCCACCGTCTCCCGAGCTCTGGCGGTGTTGGCCAGCTCTTCCCGTATGCGCAGCACCACCCATTTTCTCTTTTCCGGTTCGGCGGTACCACCAGGCCTCCCCTTCTCCGGAGCGCTACCACCCGTTCTCCCTTTACGGCTCCGGCGGTGTCGCCAGGCCTACCCGGCTCTGCAGCGCCACCCGGCCTCCTGGGCTCCGGCGGTGTTAGCCAGGTCTACCGGGTTCCGTAGCGCCACCCGGTCACCCGTTCCCGCTCCTGCGGTGTAGCCAGGTCTACCCGTCTCCGCAGCGCCACCCGGTCTTGCGGTCTCCGTCGCTGTTGGTCAGGTCTACCCGTCTCCGCAGCGCCACCCGGTCTCCCGCGTTGTTTGCCAGGTCTACCCTGCTCCGCAGCGCCACCCGGTTTCCTCCTCGCTCTGGCGGAGCCGCCGTGCCTTCCCGGCTCCGAGATGCCGCCGGGTCTATTTATTTGCTCCGCCAGGTCCACCCTGCTCTGCATCGTTTCGCGGTCTACCCGGCACCGGCATGACGAGCCTTACGGACCTTCGGGGTAGACCTGTGCTCCCTGCGGCTGCCTTGGTGTTTTCGAAGGGGTCGCTGTTTCGCGCTGCCTCCAGTTGCGTCATCGTAGAAAGCGGCAGCAGTACAGCGCCACCCCGGTAAAGTCCATAGTCGCTCTCTTGAAAGCGAAACCGGGCGTGGACTTAGTTTTACATACTATAGGGGCGAGCGGTGACTCGCGCTTGCAGCTCAGCTCGTGAGCGGCTGCAATGCCCGCGGCGCGGCCGGTGTTAAGTGGGGCGCTGGTCGGCCGTTGAGGTGGCTCTTGTCCCGGTGGTGGCTCAAATTGCCTGCTTGCTCGGCACGGTTGCTCTCTCGCGCTGGTATGCCAAACCCCCACCCCAGCACAGTCGAGAGACCCGGGGAAAGTTGGAGAACGGTCGCAACCGCTGTCCGTTGCATGCCTGGCACCGGTGTTGAGGGTTTGGCTTGAAGCCGAGTTCACCCCGGGCAGAGCTTGATGCTTGGTGGCGGTCGCCAGGCACTCGAACGCTGTGGGGGGGAGACTAGCCTGCCCCAGTGGCTTTTCTCTCTCCCTTCTCCTCCGTTGGGTCCCTTGGGATGACCCCGCTGATTTTGGGCAAAAAGGTGAATCAGGACGAGAATTTGCCCCCCCCGATGGTGTCCAGCCTCCCGTGGCTGCCGCCAGCTCCTTTGAGGGTCTGATCCAAGAGGGAATGGAATGTTTGGCGGTGAGGTGGCGTCGCCTCATCCTTCTTTTCACCCCCACCCCCGGCCTTAAGCTGGGGACGCCTGCGAAGCGGGCAAGAGTAACACACACAGGGGCTGCCGCTCCCGGCGGTTGGCCAGTCCAATGCAGATGAACTCCGGGGGTTGAGAGTCTCGAGCCTGCTCCCGTGGCTTTTGCTGGCTCTCCCCCCCTAGAACGCGTTTTTCTTTCCGGCCTTAAGCTGGAGCCCTGTCCCCCCCTGCACGTCGGGGGGCAGAGCCGGTGCAGCTGCCCGCTGTCATTGGCGGTGAGCTTGAGTCGTGCAGGCGGCCGTAGAGTCTTGAGCCTGCTTCGGCTTTCTCTGGCCTCCCATGCCGAGAGCCCGATGACCAACGGGCGAGGTGTCAGCGGTGCCACCTTGCCTTCTTCCCGGGGGTTTGGCCATGCGTGGGCGGCCCGTGGTGTCTGGCTTGCTCTGGTCTCCCTGGTTGATGTTGGAGGGCTTGGTGTGAAAAAGGAGGTCTGCACCGTCACGGTCGAGGGAGCGGCACCTCGTCCTTTTTCTTTTTTTTTTTTCCCTCCGGCCTTAAGCTTGGAGCCCCCCCGTGCTTTTTTTAGAGGGGGAATCCCGAAAGCGTTTTTTGAGTGGTCCCAGTGGGCTGGCAGCTCAACGCGCAGGGGACCTGGAGGGTGTCGAGACTCTCCAGAGGCTTGCACCTCGCGTGAGATACGGGTTTTTTGTGTCGGTCTATTTTTTTCCGTTTCCTTCCTCCGGGGTAAGTGGTTCCCCGTGGGGCCAGGTAAAAGCCCGGTGGTTGCCGGTGCTCTCGAACGCTTAAAAAGACCCTCGATGGCAGGAGTCAAGCCTTGCCGCGGCTTCTCCTCTGGCCTTGTCGACCCTCGCTTAAAGGGAACCGTTGTCTTGGGGGCGGGTGGATGGCGGCGCCTCCCGCTCCCCCCTTCCTACTGATCCAGACCTACAGGCAGCGCCCTCTGAGGCGTTCTCTGGGCATGTCGGAGAGTCTCCGCGGCGGGCCGGCTGGTGCCGGTGTTCAGGCTGCTGGAGCACCTCTTGCAGACATTGCCTTTGTTCTCGCTCGCACGCAGAGCCCCGCGTCTGCCGTCTTCACTCTCCCCGGGGGTGCTGGCGGTCAGGTGCGCGTTGTGGCTGTTGTTGTCCCAGGAACCGTGGCCGCGGGGGCCGTTGCTTTTCCTGTCTTTCCCTTCCCCACCTGATCGATGAGGCACTTCGGGTCGCGTCGGAGAGGGCCCCCGGCGGGCCGGCTTCTGCTGTGCTCCCCGTCACAAGGGAGTCACGGTCGGGGTCCGGTGTTCAGGCAGGGCGGTCTCCTTTCCAATTCGCTTCCCGTTTCATGCTGGAGGTGTTGTCTTGCAGTCCCCTGAGCCGTAGGGGGCCGCGGTGACGGGCGGGTAGCGTCGGCGGTCGGGGCGCGTGCCTCTCTGCGTCGCCCCATCCGAATCTGCCCCCCTCGTGCTTCGACGGGGTTCCTCGGGCTTTACCGACTCGGGCTGTGTGACGGCCGCGTGGCCCCGCGAGCCCTCAGGTGTCCTCAAACACGCGAGGTGTCGGTGCTGGCCTCGGTCCGTGTATCCCGTGGGTGCCGGCCACAAGCAGCGCTTGGGCGGTGGGGCGGCCGAGCCAACTTTGCAACTGGGGTAAGAAAGCGCGCGGGCGGCAGGGAGGCGTCTCCCACCGTCGCGGCTTGTTGGTTCCTTGTGGGCTTCTCGTGCCGCACCGCTGCCTGCTGCAGAGTGAGTCGCCCCAGCAAG
>NC_084786.1:2634427-2636927 GCF_028858725.1 Colius striatus
ACGGGTTTATTTTTAACGATTTCGAGTGTTTAAATTCACAGTTTAATTTTAACACATTGGAGTTTTTAAATTCTAAATTTGGTCTCTCTGATCTTACACTGTGCCTTGATAAATTGTCTGTTTTACCTGAGCCGTACGAGGAGCCTGCCCCCCCTCCTCTTTCGGACAATATTAACCGTCCCGGGAACCAAGCTAGCCGTCCCCACCCTCTACAGAGGGACAGGGAGCTAGGCAACCGCCCTCCGAACAAAGCCTTTGAAGCCTTTGAAACCTTAGAAGCGCCGGCCGGTGAATCAACAATTACGCTAATCCCCAGCGGGGAGCCGTTAACACCTCCGGCTAATCCCCGCGGTGAATCAACATCGCCTTTGTATAGCCGCGGCTGCGAGCCGGCAGCAGCCCTAACTCCAATAATAAAAATCCCGGACAGAAACCTAGCCTGCCCTTGCTGCGGGGTGCAGTTTAACAACGCGCAGGGCATTTTAGATCACCTGAAACGAGCGCATGGAAATAAAAAAGTCCTGTTCCAGTGTGCTAAATGCGGGAGGACTGGGGAAAAACACCACAGCATTGCCTGCCACTACCCAAAATGTAAAGGGCTGCCGACGGCCTCTCCACCCAAGGGCTGGACCTGTGAGGAATGCCAGGCATCCTTCGGGACAAAGATCGGCCTGGGACAGCACAAAAGACTGGCTCACCCAGTTACACGAAACAATGAAAGAATTGCAGCCTCCCGTCCCAAAGAAAAGAACAATAGGGGCAAGCACAAGCAGTGTTGGACTGAGGAGGAAATAGAACTGCTGAAAATATTGGACAAAAAATTTCAGGGGAGTAAGAACATCAACAAACTTATTGCAGAGCACATCACAACCAAAACAGCAAAACAAATTAGTGATAAAAGAAGAGATCTGAACAACTCGGTGACTGCAAAACAACTGGAATTTATTACAGAAACTGTTACAGAGACTGTGCCAATTCGGGAGCAACCCGAGGACTTGGGGGGGCAGGAGAAAAACTACATTAAAGGGTTTTACCGGAAAATATTATCAAAAAGTTTAACATCCAAGAAAAAGGACTTTTTCCACGACCTGGCTAAAAAGGTGATCAAAGGCAAAGACCACCTATCCTTAAGCAAGGAGGCAATCGACGAATATTATAATTTGTTACATCGGAGGACTGCTGAGCTGCACGCCAACCAGTCCCGAAAAATCCGGGAGGCCAAAATCACCACCTCTTCAAAACACTCGAAAGAGTGGATGAAAAAGAGGGCCCGGAGGAGGGGTGCATTCCTGAGATTCCAGCGGCTGTTTCATCTGAACAGGGGGAAGCTGGCCGGCATCATCTTGGACGAAAAGGAATCCCCCCAGTGTGATATCCCTCTGGAGGAAATACACAGGGTGTTCAAATCCAGGTGGGAATCACCGGGAACATTCAAGGGACTGGCAGACTTTCGTTCTTCGGGCCTAGCAGACAACACGGCATTTGAATCCTTGATAACTGCAAAAGAAATTGCTAAAAACATCAAAGAGATGAACACTGAATCATCTCCAGGACCTGATGGGGTGAAGGTGAAGGACCTGGCCAAGATCGACCCAGACTTCACTCGCATCGCTGAACTGTTCAACCTGTGGCTAACAACTGGTGAGGTCCCTGACAAGGTAAAAGAATGTCGGTCTGTACTGTTACCCAAAGCAGCTGATCCGGGGCGCCTAATCGATATCAATAACTGGCGTCCAATTACTATTGGCTCAGCCATCTTGAGATTATTCTCAAGAATTTTAACAGCCAGGCTAGCCAAAGCATGTCCTATTAATCCGAGGCAAAGAGGCTTTATTCAATCGGCCGGCTGTGCAGAGAACTTAAAACTGCTGCAGCTTATTATACAAAATGCTAAAAAGGAACATCATGCCTTGGGGGTAGTATTTGTCGATCTTGCCAAAGCCTTTGACTCTGTCAATCACTCCCATATCCTATCGGTGTTAAAACAGAAGGGAGTGGACGAGCATATCATTGCATTAATAACTGAATTATATAGGAATGTTACAACATCTATCCAAGTGAAAAAAGCCCGCACCGAATCAATTGGAATTCACATCGGTGTCAAACAGGGTGACCCTATGTCTCCCTTATTGTTTAATTTAGCTCTGGATCCCCTGTTGTGTAAGCTGGAAAACAGCGGATATGGTTACCAACACTGTGATAAGAACATAACAGCTATGGCTTTTGCTGATGATTTGGTTCTGCTAAGTAGCTCTTGGGATGGTATGAACAGAAATATTAAAATCCTGGAGACCTTCTGCGATCTGACCGGTCTCAAAATACAGGGGGAAAAATGTCATGGGTTTTTCATAAAACCCACCAAAGACTCATACACCATCAATGATTGTGAGGCCTGGGCCATCAACAACACCCCCTTAAAACTAATCGCGCCGGGTGACTCTGAGAAGTACCTGGGCCTACAAATCGACCCCTGGTCGGGCCTAGCGAAACCAGAGTTACT
>NC_084786.1:2641927-2656927 GCF_028858725.1 Colius striatus
CACCCCTCCGCCGACTTGCCAGGGTAGGTAGACCTGGCGGTAGCCCCGCCGCTTTTGGGGTGTTTTTTTTTTAGTTTTTTTTATTTTTTTTATTTTTTTTTTCCCCCCGCCGACGAGGGGGTAGACCTGGCAGCCCGGACGCCACGTTCTTTCGGAGGGGTAGACCTGGCGACGACCTTGCCGCTATGATTTCCGGCGGGGTAGACCTGGCCGCAACCTCACCCCCCTTTCTCCCTCCCCCCGCGCCCCCCCCGCGCCCCCCCGCCGATTTGCCAGGGAGGGTGGACCTGGCGACAGCCCCGCCGCTATGTTTTTAATCATCACACACGCGCAAATTAAAACTCCTGGCCCTGGAAATGACTTCCGCCGATGTGTGTGTCCATTGAGCGTTGATTGCTCTTAGCGTAGCAACAAACTGTAATACATGAATTAAAACTGAATGAAGAGGATTCATCCCAATTCGATTCTTAATTCAAAGGTAGTTAGCTAGTGGGGTTTTTTGTTTTGGTTTTTTTTTTTTTTTTTTTTTTTTTACTCATAAACAAATGAACTTCATCAGCTAATTGTCTAGTGACAATGAATTAACTAAGTAACGAATTCACAGATACCCATTTAGCTTACCTCGTCGAGGATGCCGCCTGGCCGCAGAATCTTCCGAGCAAACAAAAACACGCGCATGCCGCTTGCACCCCGTTCCTCTTTTCTTATTGTTCCTTTGCCCGCCCAAACCTTGCAAACAGACGCCTGCTGCGGGCCCTGGGTCCGTTGCCCCTCTCCGCCGTCACCCCGACAACGGGTTCATTGTGACGCAGGCCGTCCCCCGCCCAAACCTTGCAAACCCAGGCCTGCTGCGGACCCTGGGTCCGTTGCCCCTCTCCGCCCTCACCCCGACAACGGGTTCATTGTGACGCAGGCCGTCCCCCGCCCAAACCTTGCAAACCCAGGCCTGCTGCGGGCCCTGGGTCCGTTGCCCCTCTCCGCCGTCACCCCGACAACGGGTTCATTGTGACGCAGGCCGTCCCCCGCCGAAACCTTGGAAACCCAGGCCTGCTGCGGGCCCTGGGTCCGTTGCCCCTCTCTGTCGTCACCCCGACAACGACTTCCCTGTGACGCAGGCCGCCCCCTGACCAAACCTTGCAAACCCAGGCCTGCTGCGGGCCCGGGGTTTTGTTCCCCTCTCCACCGTCACCCCGACAACGACTTCCCTGTGACGCAGGCCGTCCCCCGCCAAAACCTTGAAAACTCAGGCCTGCTATGGGCCCGGGGTCTCTTGCCCCTCTCCGCCGTCACCCCGACAACGGGTTCATTGCGACGCAGGCCGCCCCTGACCAAACCTAGAAAACCCAGGCCTGCTATGGGCCCGGGGTTTTGTTCCCCTCTCCACCGTCACCCCGACAACGACTTCCCTGTGACGCAGGCCGTCCCCCGCCAAAACCTTGAAAACTCAGGCCTGCTGCGGGCCCTGGGTCCGTTGCCCCTCTCCGCCGTCACCCCGACAACGGGTTCATTGTGACGCAGGCCGTCCCCCGCCCAAACCTTGCAAACCCAGGCCTGCTATGGGCCCGGGGTCTTTTGCCCGTCTCCACCGTCACCCCGACAACGGGTTCATTGTGACGCAGGCCCCCCCCCGACAAAACCTTGCAAACCCAGGCCTGCTGCGGGCCTGGGGTTTGTTGCCCCCCTCCTCCGTCACCCCGACATCGGCTTCCTTGGGCAGTACCTGATCGCAGTACCTGATTGGGTGCAGGACCCTCCCGACTTAGCCGAACGGCCCTGAGGACGAGGAGCTACTTCGCTGCTCCTTTCCAGGGAATGGGGTCGACTGGGAGCCGACACGAGCGCATCACACGGACACACGCATGCATGGGGCGCATCGACGCGGCTGATGACACGGGCTGCAAGACAACAAGGTGGCGTTATCAACACAGTTGCAAACCTTTTCTTGTCCCTTCCTGGCTTTCGGACTCCTCACCCACTGCCGCCCTCCGCTGCAGGCCCACGGTCCGTTGCCCCTCTCCTCCGTCACCCCAACAACGGGTTCATTGTGACGCAGGCCGCCCCCACCCAAACCTTTCAAACCCAGGCCCGCTGCGGTCCTGGGGTTTGTTGCCCCTCTCCGCCGTCACCCCGACAACGGGTTCATTGTGACGCAGGCCGTCCCCCGCCGAAACCTTGCAAACCCAGGCCCGCTGCGAGCCTGGGGACCGTTGCCCCTCTCCGCCGTCACCCCGACAACGGGTTCATTGTGACACAGGTCGCCCCCGCCCAGACCTTGCAAACGGACGCCTGCTGCGGGCCCTGGGTCCGTTGCCCCTCTCCGCCGTCACCCCGACAACGGGTTCATTGTGACGCAGGCCGCCCCTGACCAAACCTTGAAAACCCAGGCCCGGTGCGGGCCCGGGGTTTTGTTCCCCTCTCCGCCGTCACCCCGACAACGACTTCCCTGTGACGCAGGCCGTCCCCTGCCCAAACCTTGAAAACCCAGGCCTGCTATGGGCCCGGGGTCCGTTGCCCCTCTCCACCGTCACCCCGACAACGGGTTCATTGTCACGCAGGTCCCCCCCGACAAAACCTTGCAAACCCAGGCCTGCTGCGGGCCCGGGGTTTGTTGCCCCCCTCCTCCGTCACCCCGACATCGGCTTCCTTGGGCAGTACCTGATCGCAGTACCTGATTGGGTGCAGGACCCTCCCGACTTAGCAGAACGGCCCTGAGGACGAGGAGCTACTTCGCTGCTCCTTTCCAGGGAATGGGGTCGACTGGGAGCCGACACGAGCGCATCACACGGACACACGCAGGCATGGGGCGCATCGACGCGGCCGATGACGCGGGCTGCAAGACAACAAGGCGGCATTATCAACACAGTTGCAAACCTTTTCTTGTCCCTTCCTGGCTTTCGGACTCCTCACCCACTGCCGCCCTCCGCTGCAGGCCCACGGTCCGTTGTCCCTCTCCTCCGTCACCCCGACAATGGGTTCATTGTGACGCAGGCCGCCCCCGCCCAAAACTTGCAAGCCCAGGCCTTCTGCGGGCCTGGAGTTTGTTGCCCCTCTCCGCCGTCACCCCGACAACGGGTTCATTGTGACACAGGTCGCCCCCGCCCAGACCTTGCAAACGGACGCCTGCTGCGGGCCCTGGGTCCGTTGCCCCTCTCCGCCGTCACCCCGACAACGGGTTCATTGTGACGCAGGCCGCCCCTGACCAAACCTTGAAAACCCAGGCCTGCTGCGGGCCTGGGGACCGTTGCCCCTCTCCGCTGTCACCCCGACAACGGGTTCATTGTGACGCAGGCCGCCCCTGACCAAACCTTGAAAACCCAGGCCCGGTGCGGGCCCGGGGTTTTGTTCCCCTCTCCGCCGTCACCCCGACAACGGCTTCCTTGTGACGCAGGCCGTCCCCCGCCCAAACCTTGCAAACCCAGGCCTGCTGCGGGCCCTGGGTCCGTTGCCCCTCTCCGCCCTCACCCCGACAACAGGTTCATTGTGACGCAGGCCGCCCCCGACAAAACCTTGCAAACCCAGGCCTGCTGCGGGCCCTGGGTCCGTTGCCCCTCTCCGCCCTCACCCCGACAACGGGTTCATTGTGACGCAGGCCGTCCCCCGCCGAAACCTTGGAAACCCAGGCCTGCTGCGGGCCCTGGGTCCGTTGCCCCTCTCCGTCGTCACCCCGACAACGACTTCCCTGTGACGCAGGCCGCCCCCTGACCAAACCTTGCAAACCCAGGCCTGCTGCGGGCCCGGGGTTTTGTTCCCCTCTCCGCCGTCACCCCGACAACGACTTCCCTGTGACGCAGGCCGTCCCCCGCCAAAACCTTGAAAACTCAGGCCTGCTATGGGCCCGGGGTCTCTTGCCCCTCTCCGCCGTCACCCCGACAACGGGTTCATTGTGACGCAGGCCGTCCCCCGCCCAAACCTTGCAAACCCAGGCCTGCTATGGGCCCGGGGTCTTTTGCCCGTCTCCACCGTCACCCCGACAACGGGTTCATTGTGACGCAGGCCCCCCCCCGACAAAACCTTGCAAACCCAGGCCTGCTGCGGGCCTGGGGTTTGTTGCCCCCCTCCTCCGTCACCCCGACATCGGCTTCCTTGGGCAGTACCTGATCGCAGTACCTGATTGGGTGCAGGACCCTCCCGACTTAGCCGAACGGCCCTGAGGACGAGGAGCTACTTCGCTGCTCCTTTCCAGGGAATGGGGTCGACTGGGAGCTGACACGAGCGCATCACACGGACACACGCATGCATGGGGCGCATCGACGCGGCTGATGACACGGGCTGCAAGACAACAAGGTGGCGTTATCAACACAGTTGCAAACCTTTTCTTGTCCCTTCCTGGCTTTCGGACTCCTCACCCACTGCCGCCCTCCGCTGCAGGCCCACGGTCCGTTGCCCCTCTCCTCCGTCACCCCAACAACGGGTTCATTGTGACGCAGGCCGCCCCCACCCAAACCTTTCAAACCCAGGCCCGCTGCGGTCCTGGGGTTTGTTGCCCCTCTCCGCCGTCACCCCGACAACGGGTTCATTGTGACGCAGGCCGTCCCCCGCCGAAACCTTGCAAACCCAGGCCCGCTGCGAGCCTGGGGACCGTTGCCCCTCTCCGCTGTCACCCCGACAACGGGTTCATTGTGACACAGGTCGCCCCCGCCCAGACCTTGCAAACGGACGCCTGCTGCGGGCCCTGGGTCCGTTGCCCCTCTCCGCCGTCACCCCGACAACGGGTTCATTGTGACGCAGGCCGCCCCTGACCAAACCTTGAAAACCCAGGCCTGCTGCGGGCCTGGGGACCGTTGCCCCTCTCCGCTGTCACCCCGACAACGGGTTCATTGTGACGCAGGCCGCCCCTGACCAAACCTTGAAAACCCAGGCCCGGTGCGGGCCCGGGGTTTTGTTCCCCTCTCCGCCGTCACCCCGACAACGACTTCCCTGTGACGCAGGCCGTCCCCTGCCCAAACCTTGAAAACCCAGGCCTGCTATGGGCCCGGGGTCCGTTGCCCCTCTCCACCGTCACCCCGACAACGGGTTCATTGTCACGCAGGTCCCCCCCGACAAAACCTTGCAAACCCAGGCCTGCTGCGGGCCCGGGGTTTGTTGCCCCCCTCCTCCGTCACCCCGACATCGGCTTCCTTGGGCAGTACCTGATCGCAGTACCTGATTGGGTGCAGGACCCTCCCGACTTAGCAGAACGGCCCTCAGGACGAGGAGCTACTTCGCTGCTCTTTTCCAGGGAATGGGGTCGACTGGGAGCCGACACGAGCGCATCACACGGACACACGCAGGCATGGGGCGCATCGACGCGGCCGATGACGCGGGCTGCAAGACAACAAGGCGGCATTATCAACACAGTTGCAAACCTTTTCTTGTCCCTTCCTGGCTTTCGGACTCCTCACCCACTGCCGCCCTCCGCTGCAGGCCCACGGTCCGTTGCCCCTCTCCTCCGTCACCCCGACAACGGGTTCATTGTGATGCAGGCCGCCCCCGCCCAAACCTTGCAAGCCCAGGACTGCTGCGGGCCTGGGGTTTGTTGCCCCTCTCCTCCGTCACCCCGACAACGGGTTCATTGTGACGCAGGCCGTCCCCGCCCAAACCTTGCAAATGCAGGACTGCTGCGGGCCCTGGGTCCGTTGCCCCTCTCCGCCGTCACCCCGACAACGGGTTCATTGTGACGCAGGCCGCCCCTGACCAAACCTTGAAAACCCAGGCCTGCTGCGGGCCTGGGGACCGTTGCCCCTCTCCGCTGTCACCCCGACAACGGGTTCATTGTGACGCAGGCCGCCCCTGACCAAACCTTGAAAACCCAGGCCCGGTGCGGGCCCGGGGTTTTGTTCCCCTCTCCGCCGCCACCCCGACAACGGCTTCCTTGTGACGCAGGCCGTCCCCCGCCCAAACCTTGCAAACCCAGGCCTGCTGCGGGCCCTGGGTCCGTTGCCCCTCTCCGCCGTCACCCCGACAACAGGTTCATTGTGACGCAGGCCGCCCCCGACAAAACCTTGCAAACCCAGGCCTGCTGCGGGCCCTGGGTCCGTTGCCCCTCTCCGCCCTCACCCCGACAACGGGTTCATTGTGACGCAGGCCGCCCCTGACCAAACCTTGAAAACCCAGGCCTGCTGCGGGCCCTGGGTCCGTTGCCCCTCTCCGCCCTCACCCCGACAACGGGTTCATTGTGACGCAGGCCGTCCCCCGCCGAAACCTTGGAAACCCAGGCCTGCTGCGGGCCCTGGGTCCGTTGCCCCTCTCCGTCGTCACCCCGACAACGACTTCCCTGTGACGCAGGCCGCCCCCTGACCAAACCTTGCAAACCCAGGCCTGCTGCGGGCCCGGGGTTTTGTTCCCCTCTCCGCCGTCACCCCGACAACGACTTCCCTGTGACGCAGGCCGTCCCCCGCCAAAACCTTGAAAACTCAGGCCTGCTATGGGCCCGGGGTCTCTTGCCCCTCTCCGCCGTCACCCCGACAACGGGTTCATTGTGACGCAGGCCGTCCCCCGCCCAAACCTTGCAAACCCAGGCCTGCTATGGGCCCGGGGTCTTTTGCCCGTCTCCACCGTCACCCCGACAACGGGTTCATTGTGACGCAGGCCCCCCCCCGACAAAACCTTGCAAACCCAGGCCTGCTGCGGGCCTGGGGTTTGTTGCCCCCCTCCTCCGTCACCCCGACATCGGCTTCCTTGGGCAGTACCTGATCGCAGTACCTGATTGGGTGCAGGACCCTCCCGACTTAGCCGAACGGCCCTGAGGACGAGGAGCTACTTCGCTGCTCCTTTCCAGGGAATGGGGTCGACTGGGAGCTGACACGAGCGCATCACACGGACACACGCATGCATGGGGCGCATCGACGCGGCTGATGACACGGGCTGCAAGACAACAAGGTGGCGTTATCAACACAGTTGCAAACCTTTTCTTGTCCCTTCCTGGCTTTCGGACTCCTCACCCACTGCCGCCCTCCGCTGCAGGCCCACGGTCCGTTGCCCCTCTCCTCCGTCACCCCAACAACGGGTTCATTGTGACGCAGGCCGCCCCCACCCAAACCTTTCAAACCCAGGCCCGCTGCGGTCCTGGGGTTTGTTGCCCCTCTCCGCCGTCACCCCGACAACGGGTTCATTGTGACGCAGGCCGTCCCCCGCCGAAACCTTGCAAACCCAGGCCCGCTGCGAGCCTGGGGACCGTTGCCCCTCTCCGCTGTCACCCCGACAACGGGTTCATTGTGACACAGGTCGCCCCCGCCCAGACCTTGCAAACGGACGCCTGCTGCGGGCCCTGGGTCCGTTGCCCCTCTCCGCCGTCACCCCGACAACGGGTTCATTGTGACGCAGGCCGCCCCTGACCAAACCTTGAAAACCCAGGCCTGCTGCGGGCCTGGGGACCGTTGCCCCTCTCCGCTGTCACCCCGACAACGGGTTCATTGTGACGCAGGCCGCCCCTGACCAAACCTTGAAAACCCAGGCCCGGTGCGGGCCCGGGGTTTTGTTCCCCTCTCCGCCGTCACCCCGACAACGACTTCCCTGTGACGCAGGCCGTCCCCTGCCCAAACCTTGAAAACCCAGGCCTGCTATGGGCCCGGGGTCCGTTGCCCCTCTCCACCGTCACCCCGACAACGGGTTCATTGTCACGCAGGTCCCCCCCGACAAAACCTTGCAAACCCAGGCCTGCTGCGGGCCCGGGGTTTGTTGCCCCCCTCCTCCGTCACCCCGACATCGGCTTCCTTGGGCAGTACCTGATCGCAGTACCTGATTGGGTGCAGGACCCTCCCGACTTAGCAGAACGGCCCTCAGGACGAGGAGCTACTTCGCTGCTCTTTTCCAGGGAATGGGGTCGACTGGGAGCCGACACGAGCGCATCACACGGACACACGCAGGCATGGGGCGCATCGACGCGGCCGATGACGCGGGCTGCAAGACAACAAGGCGGCATTATCAACACAGTTGCAAACCTTTTCTTGTCCCTTCCTGGCTTTCGGACTCCTCACCCACTGCCGCCCTCCGCTGCAGGCCCACGGTCCGTTGCCCCTCTCCTCCGTCACCCCGACAACGGGTTCATTGTGATGCAGGCCGCCCCCGCCCAAACCTTGCAAGCCCAGGACTGCTGCGGGCCTGGGGTTTGTTGCCCCTCTCCTCCGTCACCCCGACAACGGGTTCATTGTGACGCAGGCCGTCCCCGCCCAAACCTTGCAAATGCAGGACTGCTGCGGGCCCGGGGTTTTTTTCCCCTCTCCGCCGTCACCCCGACAACGGGTTCATTGTGACGTAGGCCGCCCCCGCCCAAGTTTAGCAAACGCACGGCTGCTGCAGGCCGTGGGTCCGTTGTCCATCTCCGCCGTCACCCTGAAAACGGCTTCCTTGTGATGCAGGTCGCCCCCGACCAAACCTTGCAAACCCAGGCCTGCTGCAGGCCCGGGGTCCATTGCCCCTCTCTGCCGCCACCCCGACAACGGCTTCCTTGTGACCCAGGCTGCCGCCGCCCAAACCCTGCAAACCCAGGCCTGCTGCGGGCCCGGGATCCGTTGCCCCTCTCCGTCGTCACCCTGAAAACGGATTCATTGTGACGCAGGCCGTTCCCCGCCGAAACCCTGCAACCCGAGGGCCGCTGAGGGCCCGGCTTATGTTATCCCGTCTCCGCCGTCATGCCGACAACGCGTTCATTGTGATGCAGGCCGTCCCTCCACTCACGCTGCACCCCGTGACCTGCTGCGATCCTAGCTGCCGTTACCCTGTCTCCACCCTCATGCCCTCAACAGGTACATTGCGATGCAGGTTGCCCCCGCCCAAAGCCCGCACCCCGTGGCCCGCAGCGAGCCCGGCCGCCATTACCCCATCTCCACTGTCACCCTGGCAACAGGTCCATTGTGACACAGGTTTCCCCTATGAGCCCAGCCGCCGTTCTTTGTCTCCACCGCACCTCCCCCCATCCCCCCGACAACCCCACATACTATTCACTGTGATATAGGCTATTCCCCTCCCCGCCCCAGCCCTGCACCCTGTGGCTTGCTGCAAACCCGGCCGCCATTAATCCCTCTCCACCGTCACCCCGATAAAAGGTTCATTGTGACACATGCTGCCTATTGGAGCCTGGCTGCCCTTCCCTGTCTCCGCCGCGCCCACCCCCTCCCCAAACCCCACCGCCCCCCCACCCCGTGCCTCAACCCCCCCCCCCGCCCGCCAGCCTCCCTTCTCTGCCCCACCCCTCCTCGTCGGCCTCGCACACGGTTCACTGTGACACAGGAACACACACACCCCCCCACCCCCCCCCCCCGATTCCTGGACCGTGTGGCTTGCTTCCTTGCCCAGCCGCCCCTACGGGAAGTTGAAGCGGGGAGACTTTAGGACCCAGCGCCGTCTCTGTCTCCTCACTCCTGTCCCTGCCCACCGTTGCCGGCTTTGCCACCGCCGCGGGGAGACTTTAGGACCCAGCGGCGTCTCTGTCTCCTCACTCCTGTCCCTGCCCACCGTTGCCGGCTTTGCCACCGCCGCGGGGAGACTTTAGGACCCAGCGGCGTCTCTTCCTGTTTCCCAGCCGCGCGGCAGAAGGGAGTCCCGGCGCCGTGCAGTCTCGACCCCGGGCTCCCGGGGCACAAGCCCGTGCTCCTGCCCCGACTCCCGCGTTTCTTTCTCAGTCAGTCACTCGCCCTGCTGCAGTCCTGCCTGCCGCCCGCCCCCCCTTGTACTCCACCTGCTGCCACGAGTTGAAAAACAAACGAACGCTGAGCCGGGGGTGGGGGTGGGGGTGGGGGTGTGTGTGGGGGGGAAGGGATAAAAGCCCAAAACCCCCAAAACTCTCTCAACTGACCTAAACAGAAATCTTTGTCAAAAGGGAAACCATCTCTTCTTCAGCCTACCTTTCCACCAGACTCCGGCTCGCCGACCGCCCTGTTGCCTTCCCTTGTGCCAGACCACCCCCCTCCTTTCCCCTGCCGCTGCTGGCGCCACAAATGAGCCCGTGACCCTTGGCTAGGCGGGAAATGCCGCCCACTCCTCCCTGAAGGAGGATCCAGCTACCTCTCTGCGCCTTCCCCCGCCCCCCCTCCTCGGGGGCGCCAGACAGACTGCTTGGAGAGGAGAAGCACCTGACCTCCTCAGGGCGGGAGAGAGAGGAAGGGGGGGGGGGGTGGGCGGGGGGGGTGGTGCTCGCGCGCTTATCTGTGTGTATGTCTGTTTGGGGGGGGAAGCATGTATGTCTGAGTTGGCACCTGCAGACACATTTACAGCTGGTCAACGTATTTTATTCCCGGGAAATGAAGAAATAAATTCAAGCCGGAAAATAAAATTCCAAAAAAAACAACGGTAAAAAGTTTGGGGGGGGGGGGAGGAGAAGGAGTAGGGGGAGGAGGAGGAAGAAAAGAAAAGGAAAAATAAACCCTCGAGGCGCGGACTTGGCAGTGGGGCACCCCATCCGGAAGCAGAGACTCCTAACTCTCGAAAAAGTTGGGGTACGGGGTGAAAAGGTGCGTGGAAAGGTTGGTTTTACGCACAACCAGCTACAGCGGGTGCCACCAGGTGTCCACGGCTGCGAAAGTGTCGCCAGGTCTACCCGGCTCCGCAGCGCCACCCGGTCTCCCGGGCTCCGGCATTGTAGCCAGGTCTACCTGGCTCCGCAACGCCACCCGGCCTCCCGGGCTCTGGCGGTGTTCGCCAGGCCTACCGTGCTCCGCAGCGCCACCCGGTCTCCCGGGCTCCGGCGGTGTTTGCCCGGTCTACCCGGCTCCGCAGAACCACCCGATCTCCCTTTCCCCGCTCCGGCGGTGTTTGCCAGGCCTACCCGGCTCCGCGGCGCCACCCGGCCTCTCCGGCTCTGGCGGTGTTTGCACGGTCTACCCGGCTCCGATGAACCACCCGGTCCCCCTTCCCCGCTCCGGCGGTGCCGCCAGGCCTTCCCGGCTCCGCAGCGCCACCCTGCCCCTCCGGCTCCGGCGGTGTTTGCCCGGTCTACCCTGCTCCGCAGAACCTCCCGGTCCCCATTCCCCGCTCCGGCGGTGCCGCCAGGACTACCCGGCTCCGCAGCGCCACCCGGCCTCTCCGGCTCTGGCGGTGTTGGCCCGGTCTACCCGGCTCCGCAGAACCACCCGGTCCCCATTCCCCGCTCTGGCGGTGCCGCCATGCCTACCCGGCTCCGCAGCGCCACCCGGCCTCTCCGGCTCTCGCGGTGTTTGCCCGGTCTACCCCGCTCCGCAGAACCACCTGGTCTCCCTTTACGGCTCCGGCGGTGCCGCCGGGCGTACCCGGCTCCGCGGCGCCACCCGGCCTCTCCGGCTCTGGCGGTGTTTGCACGGTCTACCCGGCTCCGATGAACCACCCGGTCCCCCTTCCCCGCTCCGGCGGTGCCGCCGGGCGTACCCGGCTCCGCAGCGCCACCCGGCCTCCCGGGCTCCGGCGGTGTTAGCCCGGTCTACCCGGCTCCGCAGAACCACCCCGTCCCCCTTCCCTGCTCCGGCGGTGCCGCCAGGCCTTCCCGGCTCCGCAGCGCCACCCTGCCCCTCCGGCTCCGGCGGTGTTTGCCCGGTCTACCCTGCTCCGCAGAACCTCCCGGTCCCCATTCCCCGCTCCGGCGGTGCCGCCAGGACTACCCGGCTCCGCAGCGCCACCCGGCCTCTCCGGCTCTGGCGGTGTTGGCCCGGTCTACCCGGCTCCGCAGAACCTCCCGGTCCCCATTCCCCGCTCCGGCGGTGCCGCCAGGCCTACCCGGCTCCGCAGCGCCACCCGGCCTCTCCGGCTCTGGCGGTGTTGGCCCGGTCTACCCCGCTCCGCAGAACCACCTGGTCTCCCTTCACGGCTCCGGCGGTGCCGCCAGGCCTTCCCGGCTCCGCAGCGCCACCCGGCCTCCCGGGCTCCGGTGGTGTTAGCCCGGTCTACCCGGCTCCGCAGAACCACCCGGTCCTCCTTCCCCGCTCCGGCGGTGCCGCCAGGCCCACTCGGCTCTGCAGCTCCACCCGGCCTCTCCGGCTCTGGCGGTGTTGGCCCGGTCTACCCCGCTCCGCAGAACCACCTGGTCTCCCCGGCTCCGGCGGTGCCGCCAGGCCTACCCGGCTCCGCAGCGCCACCGTCTCCCGAGCTCTGGCGGTGTTGGCCAGCTCTTCCCGTATGCGCAGCACCACCCATTTTCTCTTTTCCGGTTCGGCGGTACCACCAGGCCTCCCCTTCTCCGGAGCGCTACCACCCGTTCTCCCTTTACGGCTCCGGCGGTGTCGCCAGGCCTACCCGGCTCTGCAGCGCCACCCGGCCTCCTGGGCTCCGGCGGTGTTAGCCAGGTCTACCGGGTTCCGTAGCGCCACCCGGTCACCCGTTCCCGCTCCTGCGGTGTAGCCAGGTCTACCCGTCTCCGCAGCGCCACCCGGTCTTGCGGTCTCCGTCGCTGTTGGTCAGGTCTACCCGTCTCCGCAGCGCCACCCGGTCTCCCGCGTTGTTTGCCAGGTCTACCCTGCTCCGCAGCGCCACCCGGTTTCCTCCTCGCTCTGGCGGAGCCGCCGTGCCTTCCCGGCTCCGAGATGCCGCCGGGTCTATTTATTTGCTCCGCCAGGTCCACCCTGCTCTGCATCGTTTCGCGGTCTACCCGGCACCGGCATGACGAGCCTTACGGACCTTCGGGGTAGACCTGTGCTCCCTGCGGCTGCCTTGGTGTTTTCGAAGGGGTCGCTGTTTCGCGCTGCCTCCAGTTGCGTCATCGTAGAAAGCGGCAGCAGTACAGCGCCACCCCGGTAAAGTCCATAGTCGCTCTCTTGAAAGCGAAACCGGGCGTGGACTTAGTTTTACATACTATAGGGGCGAGCGGTGACTCGCGCTTGCAGCTCAGCTCGTGAGCGGCTGCAATGCCCGCGGCGCGGCCGGTGTTAAGTGGGGCGCTGGTCGGCCGTTGAGGTGGCTCTTGTCCCGGTGGTGGCTCAAATTGCCTGCTTGCTCGGCACGGTTGCTCTCTCGCGCTGGTATGCCAAACCCCCACCCCAGCACAGTCGAGAGACCCGGGGAAAGTTGGAGAACGGTCGCAACCGCTGTCCGTTGCATGCCTGGCACCGGTGTTGAGGGTTTGGCTTGAAGCCGAGTTCACCCCGGGCAGAGCTTGATGCTTGGTGGCGGTCGCCAGGCACTCGAACGCTGTGGGGGGGAGACTAGCCTGCCCCAGTGGCTTTTCTCTCTCCCTTCTCCTCCGTTGGGTCCCTTGGGATGACCCCGCTGATTTTGGGCAAAAAGGTGAATCAGGACGAGAATTTGCCCCCCCCCGATGGTGTCCAGCCTCCCGTGGCTGCCGCCAGCTCCTTTGAGGGTCTGATCCAAGAGGGAATGGAATGTTTGGCGGTGAGGTGGCGTCGCCTCATCCTTCTTTTCACCCCCACCCCCGGCCTTAAGCTGGGGACGCCTGCGAAGCGGGCAAGAGTAACACACACAGGGGCTGCCGCTCCCGGCGGTTGGCCAGTCCAATGCAGATGAACTCCGGGGGTTGAGAGTCTCGAGCCTGCTCCCGTGGCTTTTGCTGGCTCTCCCCCCCTAGAACGCGTTTTTCTTTCCGGCCTTAAGCTGGAGCCCTGTCCCCCCCTGCACGTCGGGGGGCAGAGCCGGTGCAGCTGCCCGCTGTCATTGGCGGTGAGCTTGAGTCGTGCAGGCGGCCGTAGAGTCTTGAGCCTGCTTCGGCTTTCTCTGGCCTCCCATGCCGAGAGCCCGATGACCAACGGGCGAGGTGTCAGCGGTGCCACCTTGCCTTCTTCCCGGGGGTTTGGCCATGCGTGGGCGGCCCGTGGTGTCTGGCTTGCTCTGGTCTCCCTGGTTGATGTTGGAGGGCTTGGTGTGAAAAAGGAGGTCTGCACCGTCACGGTCGAGGGAGCGGCACCTCGTCCTTTTTCTTTTTTTTTTTTCCCTCCGGCCTTAAGCTTGGAGCCCCCCCCGTGCTTTTTTTAGAGGGGGAATCCCGAAAGCGTTTTTTGAGTGGTCCCAGTGGGCTGGCAGCTCAACGCGCAGGGGACCTGGAGGGTGTCGAGACTCTCCAGAGGCTTGCACCTCGCGTGAGATACGGGTTTTTTGTGTCGGTCTATTTTTTTCCGTTTCCTTCCTCCGGGGTAAGTGGTTCCCCGTGGGGCCAGGTAAAAGCCCGGTGGTTGCCGGTGCTCTCGAACGCTTAAAAAGACCCTCGATGGCAGGAGTCAAGCCTTGCCGCGGCTTCTCCTCTGGCCTTGTCGACCCTCGCTTAAAGGGAACCGTTGTCTTGGGGGCGGGTGGATGGCGGCGCCTCCCGCTCCCCCCTTCCTACTGATCCAGACCTACAGGCAGCGCCCTCTGAGGCGTTCTCTGGGCATGTCGGAGAGTCTCCGCGGCGGGCCGGCTGGTGCCGGTGTTCAGGCTGCTGGAGCACCTCTTGCAGACATTGCCTTTGTTCTCGCTCGCACGCAGAGCCCCGCGTCTGCCGTCTTCACTCTCCCCGGGGGTGCTGGCGGTCAGGTGCGCGTTGTGGCTGTTGTTGTCCCAGGAACCGTGGCCGCGGGGGCCGTTGCTTTTCCTGTCTTTCCCTTCCCCACCTGATCGATGAGGCACTTCGGGTCGCGTCGGAGAGGGCCCCCGGCGGGCCGGCTTCTGCTGTGCTCCCCGTCACAAGGGAGTCACGGTCGGGGTCCGGTGTTCAGGCAGGGCGGTCTCCTTTCCAATTCGCTTCCCGTTTCATGCTGGAGGTGTTGTCTTGCAGTCCCCTGAGCCGTAGGGGGCCGCGGTGACGGGCGGGTAGCGTCGGCGGTCGGGGCGCGTGCCTCTCTGCGTCGCCCCATCCGAATCTGCCCCCCTCGTGCTTCGACGGGGTTCCTCGGGCTTTACCGACTCGGGCTGTGTGACGGCCGCGTGGCCCCGCGAGCCCTCAGGTGTCCTCAAACACGCGAGGTGTCGGTGCTGGCCTCGGTCCGTGTATCCCGTGGGTGCCGGCCACAAGCAGCGCTTGGGCGGTGGGGCGGCCGAGCCAACTTTGCAACTGGGGTAAGAAAGCGCGCGGGCGGCAGGGAGGCGTCTCCCACCGTCGCGGCTTGTTGGTTCCTTGTGGGCTTCTCGTGC
>NC_084786.1:2671927-2684427 GCF_028858725.1 Colius striatus
CCGCCCAAACCTTGGAAACCCAGGCCTGCTGCGGGCCCTGGGTCCGTTGCCCCTCTCTGTCGTCACCCCGACAACGACTTCCCTGTGACGCAGGCCGCCCCCTGACCAAACCTTGCAAACCCAGGCCTGCTGCGGGCCCGGGGTTTTGTTCCCCTCTCCACCGTCACCCCGACAACGACTTCCCTGTGACGCAGGCCGTCCCCCGCCAAAACCTTGAAAACTCAGGCCTGCTATGGGCCCGGGGTCTCTTGCCCCTCTCCGCCGTCACCCCGACAACGGGTTCATTGCGACGCAGGCCGCCCCTGACCAAACCTAGAAAACCCAGGCCTGCTGCGGGCCCTGGGTCCGTTGCCCCTCTCCGCCGTCACCCCGACAACGGGTTCATTGTGACGCAGGCCCCCCCCCGACAAAACCTTGCAAACCCAGGCCTGCTGCGGGCCTGGGGTTTGTTGCCCCCCTCCTCCGTCACCCCGACATCGGCTTCCTTGGGCAGTACCTGATCGCAGTACCTGATTGGGTGCAGGACCCTCCCGACTTAGCCGAACGGCCCTGAGGACGAGGAGCTGCTTCGCTGCTCCTTTCCAGGGAATGGGGTCGACTGGGAGCTGACATGAGCGCATCACACGGACACACGCATGCATGGGGCGCATCGACGCGGCCGATGACACGGGCTGCAAGACAACAAGGTGGCGTTATCAACACAGTTGCAAACCTTTTCTTGTCCCTTCCTGGCTTTCGGACTCCTCACCCACTGCCGCCCTCCGCTGCAGGCCCACGGTCCGTTGCCCCTCTCCGCCGTCACCCCGACAACGGGTTCATTGTGACGCAGGCCGTCCCCCGCCGAAACCTTGCAAACCCAGGCCCGCTGCGAGCCTGGGGACCGTTGCCCCTCTCCGCTGTCACCCCGACAACGGGTTCATTGTGACACAGGTCGCCCCCGCCCAGACCTTGCAAACGGACGCCTGCTGCGGGCCCTGGGTCCGTTGCCCCTCTCCGCCGTCACCCCGACAACGGGTTCATTGTGACGCAGGCCGCCCCTGACCAAACCTTGAAAACCCAGGCCCGGTGCGGGCCCGGGGTTTTGTTCCCCTCTCCGCCGTCACCCCGACAACGACTTCCCTGTGACGCAGGCCGTCCCCTGCCCAAACCTTGAAAACCCAGGCCTGCTATGGGCCCGGGGTCCGTTGCCCCTCTCCACCGTCACCCCCGACAACGGGTTCATTGTCACGCAGGTCCCCCCCCGACAAAACCTTGCAAACCCAGGCCTGCTGCGGGCCCGGGGTTTGTTGCCCCCCTCCTCCGTCACCCCGACATCGGCTTCCTTGGGCAGTACCTGATCGCAGTACCTGATTGGGTGCAGGACCCTCCCGACTTAGCAGAACGGCCCTGAGGACGAGGAGCTACTTCGCTGCTCCTTTCCAGGGAATGGGGTCGACTGGGAGCCGACACGAGCGCATCACACGGACACACGCAGGCATGGGGCGCATCGACGCGGCCGATGACGCGGGCTGCAAGACAACAAGGCGGCATTATCAACACAGTTGCAAACCTTTTCTTGTCCCTTCCTGGCTTTCGGACTCCTCACCCACTGCCGCCCTCCGCTGCAGGCCCACGGTCCGTTGTCCCTCTCCTCCGTCACCCCGACAAGGGGTTCATTGTGACGCAGGCCGCCCCCGCCCAAAACTTGCAAGCCCAGGCCTTCTGCGGGCCTGGAGTTTGTTGCCCCTCTCCGCCGTCACCCCGACAACGGGTTCATTGTGACACAGGTCGACCCCGCCCAGACCTTGCAAACGGACGCCTGCTGCGGGCCCTGGGTCCGTTGCCCCTCTCCGCCGTCACCCCGACAACGGGTTCATTGTGACGCAGGCCGCCCCTGACCAAACCTTGAAAACCCAGGCCTGCTGCGGGCCTGGGGACCGTTGCCCCTCTCCGCTGTCACCCCGACAACGGGTTCATTGTGACGCAGGCCGCCCCTGACCAAACCTTGAAAACCCAGGCCCGGTGCGGGCCCGGGGTTTTGTTCCCCTCTCCGCCGTCACCCCGACAACGGCTTCCTTGTGACGCAGGCCGTCCCCCGCCCAAACCTTGCAAACCCAGGCCTGCTGCGGGCCCTGGGTCCGTTGCCCCTCTCCGCCGTCACCCCGACAACAGGTTCATTGTGACGCAGGCCGCCCCCGACAAAACCTTGCAAACCCAGGCCTGCTGCGGGCCCTGGGTCCGTTGCCCCTCTCCGCCCTCACCCCGACAACGGGTTCATTGTGACGCAGGCCGCCCCTGACCAAACCTTGAAAACCCAGGCCTGCTGCGGGCCCTGGGTCCGTTGCCCCTCTCCGCCGTCACCCCGACAACGGGTTCATTGTGACGCAGGCCGTCCCCCGCCGAAACCTTGGAAACCCAGGCCTGCTGCGGGCCCTGGGTCCGTTGCCCCTCTCCGTCGTCACCCCGACAACGACTTCCCTGTGACGCAGGCCGCCCCCTGACCAAACCTTGCAAACCCAGGCCTGCTGCGGGCCCGGGGTTTTGTTCCCCTCTCCGACGTCACCCCGACAACGACTTCCCTGTGACGCAGGCCGTCCCCCGCCAAAACCTTGAAAACTCAGGCCTGCTATGGGCCCGGGGTCTCTTGCCCCTCTCCGCCGTCACCCCGACAACAGGTTCATTGTGACGCAGGCCGTCCCCCGCCCAAACCTTGCAAACCCAGGCCTGCTATGGGCCCGGGGTCTTTTGCCCGTCTCCACCGTCACCCCGACAACGGGTTCATTGTGACGCAGGCCCCCCCCCGACAAAACCTTGCAAACCCAGGCCTGCTGCGGGCCTGGGGTTTGTTGCCCCCCTCCTCCGTCACCCCGACATCGGCTTCCTTGGGCAGTACCTGATCGCAGTACCTGATTGGGTGCAGGACCCTCCCGACTTAGCCGAACGGCCCTGAGGACGAGGAGCTGCTTCGCTGCTCCTTTCCAGGGAATGGGGTCGACTGGGAGCTGACACGAGCGCATCACACGGACACACGCATGCATGGGGCGCATCGACGCGGCTGATGACACGGGCTGCAAGACAACAAGGTGGCGTTATCAACACAGTTGCAAACCTTTTCTTGTCCCTTCCTGGCTTTCGGACTCCTCACCCACTGCCGCCCTCCGCTGCAGGCCCACGGTCCGTTGCCCCTCTCCTCCGTCACCCCAACAACGGGTTCATTGTGACGCAGGCCGCCCCCACCCAAACCTTTCAAACCCAGGCCCGCTGCGGTCCTGGGGTTTGTTGCCCCTCTCCGCCGTCACCCCGACAACGGGTTCATTGTGACGCAGGCCGTCCCCCGCCGAAACCTTGCAAACCCAGGCCCGCTGCGAGCCTGGGGACCGTTGCCCCTCTCCGCTGTCACCCCGACAACGGGTTCATTGTGACACAGGTCGCCCCCGCCCAGACCTTGCAAACGGACGCCTGCTGCGGGCCCTGGGTCCGTTGCCCCTCTCCGCCGTCACCCCGACAACGGGTTCATTGTGACGCAGGCCGCCCCTGACCAAACCTTGAAAACCCAGGCCTGCTGCGGGCCTGGGGACCGTTGCCCCTCTCCGCTGTCACCCCGACAACGGGTTCATTGTGACGCAGGCCGCCCCTGACCAAACCTTGAAAACCCAGGCCCGGTGCGGGCCCGGGGTTTTGTTCCCCTCTCCGCCGTCACCCCGACAACGACTTCCCTGTGACGCAGGCCGTCCCCTGCCCAAACCTTGAAAACCCAGGCCTGCTATGGGCCCGGGGTCCGTTGCCCCTCTCCACCGTCACCCCGACAACGGGTTCATTGTCACGCAGGTCCCCCCCGACAAAACCTTGCAAACCCAGGCCTGCTGCGGGCCCGGGGTTTGTTGCCCCCCTCCTCCGTCACCCCGACATCGGCTTCCTTGGGCAGTACCTGATCGCAGTACCTGATTGGGTGCAGGACCCTCCCGACTTAGCAGAACGGCCCTGAGGACGAGGAGCTACTTCGCTGCTCCTTTCCAGGGAATGGGGTCGACTGGGAGCCGACACGAGCGCATCACACGGACACACGCAGGCATGGGGCGCATCGACGCGGCCGATGACGCGGGCTGCAAGACAACAAGGCGGCATTATCAACACAGTTGCAAACCTTTTCTTGTCCCTTCCTGGCTTTCGGACTCCTCACCCACTGCCGCCCTCCGCTGCAGGCCCACGGTCCGTTGTCCCTCTCCTCCGTCACCCCGACAAGGGGTTCATTGTGACGCAGGCCGCCCCCGCCCAAAACTTGCAAGCCCAGGCCTTCTGCGGGCCTGGAGTTTGTTGCCCCTCTCCGCCGTCACCCCCGACAACGGGTTCATTGTGACACAGGTCGACCCCGCCCAGACCTTGCAAACAGACGCCTGCTGCGGGCCCTGGGTCCGTTGCCCCTCTCCGCCGTCACCCCCGACAACGGGTTCATTGTGACGCAGGCCGCCCCTGACCAAACCTTGAAAACCCAGGCCTGCTGCGGGCCTGGGGACCGTTGCCCCTCTCCGCTGTCACCCCGACAACGGGTTCATTGTGACGCAGGCCGCCCCTGACCAAACCTTGAAAACCCAGGCCCGGTGCGGGCCCGGGGTTTTGTTCCCCTCTCCGCCGTCACCCCCGACAACGGCTTCCTTGTGACGCAGGCCGTCCCCCGCCCAAACCTTGCAAACCCAGGCCTGCTGCGGGCCCTGGGTCCGTTGCCCCTCTCCGCCGTCACCCCGACAACAGGTTCATTGTGACGCAGGCCGCCCCCGACAAAACCTTGCAAACCCAGGCCTGCTGCGGGCCCTGGGTCCGTTGCCCCTCTCCGCCCTCACCCCGACAACGGGTTCATTGTGACGCAGGCCGCCCCTGACCAAACCTTGAAAACCCAGGCCTGCTGCGGGCCCTGGGTCCGTTGCCCCTCTCCGCCGTCACCCCGACAACGGGTTCATTGTGACGCAGGCCGTCCCCCGCCGAAACCTTGGAAACCCAGGCCTGCTGCGGGCCCTGGGTCCGTTGCCCCTCTCCGTCGTCACCCCGACAACGACTTCCCTGTGACGCAGGCCGCCCCCTGTCCAAACCTTGCAAACCCAGGCCTGCTGCGGGCCCGGGGTTTTGTTCCCCTCTCCGCCGTCACCCCGACAACGACTTCCCTGTGACGCAGGCCGTCCCCCGCCAAAACCTTGAAAACTCAGGCCTGCTATGGGCCCGGGGTCTCTTGCCCCTCTCCGCCGTCACCCCGACAACGGGTTCATTGTGACGCAGGCCGTCCCCCGCCCAAACCTTGCAAACCCAGGCCTGCTATGGGCCCGGGGTCTTTTGCCCGTCTCCACCGTCACCCCCGACAACGGGTTCATTGTGACGCAGGCCCCCCCCCGACAAAACCTTGCAAACCCAGGCCTGCTGCGGGCCCGGGGTTTGTTGCCCCCCTCCTCCGTCACCCCGACATCGGCTTCCTTGGGCAGTACCTGATCGCAGTACCTGATTGGGTGCAGGACCCTCCCGACTTAGCCGAACGGCCCTGAGGACGAGGAGCTGCTTCGCTGCTCCTTTCCAGGGAATGGGGTCGACTGGGAGCTGACACGAGCGCATCACACGGACACACGCATGCATGGGGCGCATCGACGCGGCTGATGACACGGGCTGCAAGACAACAAGGCGGCGTTATCAACACAGTTGCAAACCTTTTCTTGTCCCTTCCTGGCTTTCGGACTCCTCACCCACTGCCGCCCTCCGCTGCAGGCCCACGGTCCGTTGCCCCTCTCCTCCGTCACCCCGACAACGGGTTCATTGTGATGCAGGCCGCCCCCGCCCAAACCTTGCAAGCCCAGGACTGCTGCGGGCCTGGGGTTTGTTGCCCCTCTCCTCCGTCACCCCGACAACGGGTTCATTGTGACGTAGGCCGCCCCCGCCCAAGTTTAGCAAACGCACGGCTGCTGCAGGCCGTGGGTCCGTTGTCCATCTCCGCCGTCACCCTGAAAACGGCTTCCTTGTGATGCAGGTCGCCCCCGACCAAACCTTGCAAACCCAGGCCCGCTGCAGGCCCTGGGTCCATTGCCCCTCTCTGCCGCCACCCCCGACAACGGCTTCCTTGTGACCCAGGCTGCCGCCGCCCAAACCCTGCAAACCCAGGCCTGCTGCGGGCCCGGGATCCGTTGCCCCTCTCCGTCGTCACCCTGAAAACGGATTCATTGTGACGCAGGCCGTTCCCCGCCGAAACCCTGCAACCCGAGGGCCGCTGAGGGCCCGGCTTATGTTATCCCGTCTCCGCCGTCATGCCGACAACGCGTTCATTGTGATGCAGGCCGTCCCTCCACTCACGCTGCACCCCGTGACCTGCTGCGATCCTAGCTGCCGTTACCCTGTCTCCACCCTCATGCCCTCAACAGGTACATTGCGATGCAGGTTGCCCCCGCCCAAAGCCCGCACCCCGTGGCCCGCAGCGAGCCCGGCCGCCATTACCCCATCTCCACTGTCACCCTGGCAACAGGTCCATTGTGACACAGGTTTCCCCTATGAGCCCAGCCGCCGTTCTTTGTCTCCACCGCACCTCCCCCCATCCCCCCGACAACCCCACATACTACTCACTGTGATATAGGCTATTCCCCTCCCCGCCCCAGCCCTGCACCCTGTGGCTTGCTGCAAACCCGGCCGCCATTAATCCCTCTCCACCGTCACCCCGATAAAAGGTTCATTGTGACACATGCTGCCTATTGGAGCCTGGCTGCCCTTCCCTGTCTCCGCCGCGCCCACCCCCTCCCCAAACCCCACCGCCCCCCCCACCCCGTGCCTCAACCCCCCCCCCCGCCCGCCAGCCTCCCTTCTCTGCCCCACCCCTCCTCGTCGGCCTCGCACACGGTTCACTGTGACACAGGAACACACACACCCCCCCACCCCCCCCCCCCCGATTCCTGGACCGTGTGGCTTGCTTCCTTGCCCAGCCGCCCCTACGGGAAGTTGAAGCGGGGAGACTTTAGGACCCAGCGCCGTCTCTGTCTCCTCACTCCTGTCCCTGCCCACCGTTGCCGGCTTTGCCACCGCCGCGGGGAGACTTTAGGACCCAGCGGCGTCTCTGTCTCCTCACTCCTGTCCCTGCCCACCGTTGCCGGCTTTGCCACCGCCGCGGGGAGACTTTAGGACCCAGCGGCGTCTCTTCCTGTTTCCCAGCCGCGCGGCAGAAGGGAGTCCCGGCGCCGTGCAGTCTCGACCCCGGGCTCCCGGGGCACAAGCCCGTGCTCCTGCCCCGACTCCCGCGTTTCTTTCTCAGTCAGTCACTCGCCCTGCTGCAGTCCTGCCTGCCGCCCGCCCCCCCTTGTACTCCACCTGCTGCCACGAGTTGAAAAACAAACGAACGCTGAGCCGGGGGTGGGGGTGGGGGTGGGGGTGTGTGTGGGGGGGAAGGGATAAAAGCCCAAAACCCCCAAAACTCTCTCAACTGACCTAAACAGAAATCTTTGTCAAAAGGGAAACCATCTCTTCTTCAGCCTACCTTTCCACCAGACTCCGGCTCGCCGACCGCCCTGTTGCCTTCCCTTGTGCCAGACCACCCCCCTCCTTTCCCCTGCCGCTGCTGGCGCCACAAATGAGCCCGTGACCCTTGGCTAGGCGGGAAATGCCGCCCACTCCTCCCTGAAGGAGGATCCAGCTACCTCTCTGCGCCTTCCCCCGCCCCCCCTCCTCGGGGGCGCCAGACAGACTGCTTGGAGAGGAGAAGCACCTGACCTCCTCAGGGCGGGAGAGAGAGGAAGGGGGGGGGGGGTGGGCGGGGGGGGGGGGTGGGCGGGGGGGGTGGTGCTCGCGCGCTTATCTGTGTGTATGTCTGTTTGGGGGGGGAAGCATGTATGTCTGAGTTGGCACCTGCAGACACATTTACAGCTGGTCAACGTATTTTATTCCCGGGAAATGAAGAAATAAATTCAAGCCGGAAAATAAAATTCCAAAAAAAACAACGGTAAAAAGTTTGGGGGGGGGGGGAGGAGAAGGAGTAGGGGGAGGAGGAGGAAGAAAAGAAAAGGAAAAATAAACCCTCGAGGCGCGGACTTGGCAGTGGGGCACCCCATCCGGAAGCAGAGACTCCTAACTCTCGAAAAAGTTGGGGTACGGGGTGAAAAGGTGCGTGGAAAGGTTGGTTTTACGCACAACCAGCTACAGCGGGTGCCACCAGGTGTCCACGGCTGCGAAAGTGTCGCCAGGTCTACCCGGCTCCGCAGCGCCACCCGGTCTCCCGGGCTCCGGCATTGTAGCCAGGTCTACCTGGCTCCGCAACGCCACCCGGCCTCCCGGGCTCTGGCGGTGTTCGCCAGGCCTACCGTGCTCCGCAGCGCCACCCCGGTCTCCCGGGCTCCGGCGGTGTTTGCCCGGTCTACCCGGCTCCGCAGAACCACACGATCTCCCTTTCCCCGCTCCGGCGGTGTTTGCCAGGCCTACCCGGCTCCGCGGCGCCACCCGGCCTCTCCGGCTCTGGCGGTGTTTGCACGGTCTACCCTGCTCCGCAGAACCTCCCGGTCCCCATTCCCCGCTCCGGCGGTGCCGCCAGGACTACCCGGCTCCGCAGCGCCACCCGGCCTCTCCGGCTCTGGCGGTGTTGGCCCGGTCTACCCGGCTCCGCAGAACCACCCGGTCCCCATTCCCCGCTCTGGCGGTGCCGCCATGCCTACCCGGCTCCGCAGCGCCACCCGGCCTCTCCGGCTCTCGCGGTGTTTGCCCGGTCTACCCCGCTCCGCAGAACCACCTGGTCTCCCTTTACGGCTCCGGCGGTGCCGCCGGGCGTACCCGGCTCCGCGGCGCCACCCGGCCTCTCCGGCTCTGGCGGTGTTTGCACGGTCTACCCGGCTCCGATGAACCACCCGGTCCCCCTTCCCCGCTCCGGCGGTGCCGCCGGGCGTACCCGGCTCCGCGGCGCCACCCGGCCTCTCCGGCTCTGGCGGTGTTTGCACGGTCTACCCGGCTCCGATGAACCACCCGGTCCCCCTTCCCCGCTCCGGCGGTGCCGCCGGGCGTACCCGGCTCCGCAGCGCCACCCGGCCTCCCGGGCTCCGGCGGTGTTAGCCCGGTCTACCCGGCTCCGCAGAACCACCCCGTCCCCCTTCCCTGCTCCGGCGGTGCCGCCAGGACTTCCCGGCTCCGCAGCGCCACCCGGCCTCTCCGGCTCTGGCGGTGTTGGCCCGGTCTACCCGGCTCCGCAGAACCACCCGGTCCCCATTCCCCGCTCTGGCGGTGCCGCCATGCCTACCCGGCTCCGCAGCGCCACCCGGCCTCTCCGGCTCTCGCGGTGTTTGCCCGGTCTACCCCGCTCCGCAGAACCACCTGGTCTCCCTTTACGGCTCCGGCGGTGCCGCCAGGCCTACCCGGCTCCGCAGCGCCGCACGGCCTCCCGGGCTCTGGCGGTGTTAGCCCGGTCTACCCGGCTCCGCAGAACCACCCGGTCCTCCTTTTCTGCTCCGGCGGTGCCGCCAGGCCTTCCCGGCTCCGCAGCGCCACCCTGCCCCTCCGGCTCCGGCGGTGTTTGCCCGGTCTACCCTGCTCCGCAGAACCTCCCGGTCCCCATTCCCCGCTCCGGCGGTGCCGCCAGGCCTACCCGGCTCCGCAGCGCCACCCGGCCTCTCCGGCTCTCGCGGTGTTGGCCCGGTCTACCCCGCTCCGCAGAACCACCTGGTCTCCCTTCACGGCTCCGGCGGTGCCGCCAGGCCTTCCCGGCTCCGCAGCGCCACCCGGCCTCCCGGGCTCCGGTGGTGTTAGCCCGGTCTACCCGGCTCCGCAGAACCACCCGGTCCTCCTTCCCCGCTCCGGCGGTGCCGCCAGGCCCACTCGGCTCTGCAGCTCCACCCGGCCTCTCCGGCTCTGGCGGTGTTGGCCCGGTCTACCCCGCTCCGCAGAACCACCTGGTCTCCCCGGCTCCGGCGGTGCCGCCAGGCCTACCCGGCTCCGCAGCGCCACCGTCTCCCGAGCTCTGGCGGTGTTGGCCAGCTCTTCCCGTATGCGCAGCACCACCCATTTTCTCTTTTCCGGTTCGGCGGTACCACCAGGCCTCCCCTTCTCCGGAGCGCTACCACCCGTTCTCCCTTTACGGCTCCGGCGGTGTCGCCAGGCCTACCCGGCTCTGCAGCGCCACCCGGCCTCCTGGGCTCCGGCGGTGTTAGCCAGGTCTACCGGGTTCCGTAGCGCCACCCGGTCACCCGTTCCCGCTCCTGCGGTGTAGCCAGGTCTACCCGTCTCCGCAGCGCCACCCGGTCTTGCGGTCTCCGTCGCTGTTGGTCAGGTCTACCCGTCTCCGCAGCGCCACCCGGTCTCCCGCGTTGTTTGCCAGGTCTACCCTGCTCCGCAGCGCCACCCGGTTTCCTCCTCGCTCTGGCGGAGCCGCCGTGCCTTCCCGGCTCCGAGATGCCGCCGGGTCTATTTATTTGCTCCGCCAGGTCCACCCTGCTCTGCATCGTTTCGCGGTCTACCCGGCACCGGCATGACGAGCCTTACGGACCTTCGGGGTAGACCTGTGCTCCCTGCGGCTGCCTTGGTGTTTTCGAAGGGGTCGCTGTTTCGCGCTGCCTCCAGTTGCGTCATCGTAGAAAGCGGCAGCAGTACAGCGCCACCCCGGTAAAGTCCATAGTCGCTCTCTTGAAAGCGAAACCGGGCGTGGACTTAGTTTTACATACTATAGGGGCGAGCGGTGACTCGCGCTTGCAGCTCAGCTCGTGAGCGGCTGCAATGCCCGCGGCGCGGCCGGTGTTAAGTGGGGCGCTGGTCGGCCGTTGAGGTGGCTCTTGTCCCGGTGGTGGCTCAAATTGCCTGCTTGCTCGGCACGGTTGCTCTCTCGCGCTGCTATGCCAAACCCCCACCCCAGCACAGTCGAGAGACCCGGGGAAAGTTGGAGAACGGTCGCAACCGCTGTCCGTTGCATGCCTGGCACCGGTGTTGAGGGTTTGGCTTGAAGCCGAGTTCACCCCGGGCAGAGCTTGATGCTTGGTGGCGGTCGCCAGGCACTCGAACGCTGTGGGGGGGAGACTAGCCTGCCCCAGTGGCTTTTCTCTCTCCCTTCTCCTCCGTTGGGTCCCTTGGGATGACCCCGCTGATTTTGGGCAAAAAGGTGAACCAGGACGAGAATTTGCCCCCCCCGATGGTGTCCAGCCTCCCGTGGCTGCCGCCAGCTCCTTTGAGGGTCTGATCCAAGAGGGAATGGAATGTTTGGCGGTGAGGTGGCGTCGCCTCATCCTTCTTTTCACCCCCACCCCCGGCCTTAAGCTGGGGACGCCTGCGAAGCGGGCAAGAGTAACACACACAGGGGCTGCCGCTCCCGGCGGTTGGCCAGTCCAATGCAGATGAACTCCGGGGGTTGAGAGTCTCGAGCCTGCTCCCGTGGCTTTTGCTGGCTCTCCCCCCCTAGAACGCGTTTTTCTTTCCGGCCTTAAGCTGGAGCCCTGTCCCCCCCTGCACGTCGGGGGGCAGAGCCGGTGCAGCTGCCCGCTGTCATTGGCGGTGAGCTTGAGTCGTGCAGGCGGCCGTAGAGTCTCGAGCCTGCTTCGGCTTTCTCTGGCCTCCCATGCCGAGAGCCCGATGACCAACGGGCGAGGTGTCAGCGGTGCCACCTTGCCTTCTTCCCGGGGGTTTGGCCATGCGTGGGCGGCCCGTGGTGTCTGGCTTGCTCTGGTCTCCCTGGTTGATGTTGGAGGGCTTGGTGTGAAAAAGGAGGTCTGCACCGTCACGGTCGAGGGAGCGGCACCTCGTCCTTTTTTTTTTTTTTTTTTTCCCCTCCGGCCTTAAGCTTGGAGCCCCCCCCGTGCTTTTTTTAGAGGGGGAATCCCGAAAGCGTTTTTTGAGTGGTCCCAGTGGGCTGGCAGCTCAACGCGCAGGGGACCTGGAGGGTGTCGAAGACTCTCCAGAGGCTTGCACCTCGCGTGAGATACGGGTTTTTTGTGTCGGTCTATTTTTTTCCGTTTCCTTCCTCCGGGGTAAGTGGTTCCCCGTGGGGCCAGGTAAAAGCCCGGTGGTTGCCGGTGCTCTCGAACGCTTAAAAAGACCCTCGATGGCAGGAGTCAAGCCTTGCCGCGGCTTCTCCTCTGGCCTTGTCGACCCTCGCTTAAAGGGAACCGTTGTCTTGGGGGCGGGTGGATGGCGGCGCCTCCCGCTCCCCCCTTCCTACTGATCCAGACCTACAGGCAGCGCCCTCTGAGGCGTTCTCTGGGCATGTCGGAGAGTCTCCGCGGCGGGCCGGCTGGTGCCGGTGTTCAGGCTGCTGGAGCACCTCTTGCAGACATTGCCTTTGTTCTCGCTCGCACGCAGAGCCCCGCGTCTGCCGTCTTCACTCTCCCCGGGGGTGCTGGCGGTCAGGTGCGCGTTGTGGCTGTTGTTGTCCCAGGAACCGTGGCCGCGGGGGCCGTTGCTTTTCCTGTCTTTCCCTTCCCCACCTGATCGATGAGGCACTTCGGGTCGCGTCGGAGAGGGCCCCCGGCGGGCCGGCTTCTGCTGTGCTCCCCGTCACAAGGGAGTCACGGTCGGGGTCCGGTGTTCAGGCAGGGCGGTCTCCT
>NC_084786.1:2696375-2698875 GCF_028858725.1 Colius striatus
GCCGCCCCGAGCCGGCCCCCGCCTTTCGCCGCGCGGCGGACGAGGACGCGACCGAGGCGGGCGCGCGGGAGTAACAAACACGGCCCCAGCCCGGAGAACACAACGGCCCGACGACGCGCCAAGACGCGCCCGGAGACGGCCCGGCTCGGGAACGACCGGCCAAGGGACGACGGACGGACGGGCGGCGACGGGCGGCAGACACCGCGGACGCTACGATCCGCGGCCGCCCACCCGCGGCGCGGCGGCCGAAGCGGGGAGGAGAGACAAGGAGGAGAGACGGGCGCGACGGGAAAAAGCGAAGGGTGGGGGCAGGCGCGCACGCCGCCCCATCCCCGCCACACCCGTTACCGCGTCCCCGGCGCACGCACGCGCGCGCGGCAGCACGGCACGGTACCGCCGCGGTACCCACCCGCAGACAGCCGCCCGCGCGGGAGGCCGGGGGCGAGGCCCGCGCCTCGCCCCCCGAACACCTTCTCTCTCTCTCCCCACCGCCGCGCCGGGCCCGACCGGCCCGAACGACACCCTGGCGGCCCCGGCGGGACGAACTCCGTCCAGCAGGCGCTCCGGGAGCGGGGAGCTTCGGAGCGCTCCCCGAGTCTCGATTTAGGGGGACGAAGGCCCGCCGACGGGGACCTGCGAGGCAACCCCAGCCGCGCCGCTGCCACCGCTGCCCCTCGCTGCTTGCCAGGGGCGGCGGCTCAGCCGGCGATTGATCGTCAAGCGACGCTCAGACAGGCGTAGCCCCGGGAGGAACCCGGGGCCGCAAGTGCGTTCGAAGTGTCGATGATCAATGTGTCCTGCAATTCACATTAATTCTCGCAGCTAGCTGCGTTCTTCATCGACGCACGAGCCGAGTGATCCACCGCTAAGAGTTGTCTGGCTTTCGGCACCGCCCCACGCGCGCGGGGGAGCCGGGGACCGCTCACACGGAGCGGCCCCCTTTTGAGGATGGGCCTCACCGCCCGCGGCCCCGCTCGCTGGCTCGCGCCAGCCCAGCCAAGGCCGCAGCGGAGAGGCCACGCCTCGCGTGACCGTACGAACACAAGCGGAGAAGGAAAAAAAGGAGCGAGAAAACTCCGAAGGGCGAGGGCGGGGAGCCCGCGCTCCCGACCGACCCCCCCCAGGACCTGGGGGGGAGAAGCACACCTCGGGAGATCCCTTCGGAGGCGGCCCAGGCGCCCGGGCTCGGCCCGGCCTCCACGCGGAGGCGGCGGCAACGTCCGACCCTGCCCGACTTTGCTCAACCTCGACCGGGAAAAAACGGCCGCCCCCGCGGCACCGCGCTAACGACAGCCAGGCTCTTCCCTCCACCGTGGCTCGCCGACACGCGCCGGCGGCTCCGCCGCCGCGCCAACGCCACAAGGTGGCGAGCCCCCGGAGCCCGAAACGGCGGCGCGCCCGACCGCACGGCCGCCTCCTCGCACGGAGGCCCGCCGCCGGGACGGAACGGCACGCACCTGTCCCCGGCCACCGCCGTCGACGCTTCTCGCCTCGGCCCTCTCCTCTCTCTTCTCCGGGAGAAAGACGGACGCGCGCTCAGACGGAGGGCAGCCGCCCGCCCCCCGCGCTTCCGCACGGAGACCGGGACGGGGAATGCCTCCGACTGCACGCGGCCGCTTCACCCGGAAACGGCAGGGACAGGCGGCGTGGAAGTGACGAACGGGGGACACCGGGGCCGGGACGGCCGCCGCCGGCGACGAGCGACCGGCCGAAGGATCGGCAGGCCGAGCGCGTCGCGCCGCCACCGCCGGGCCCGAGGGCACCGCGCCCTGGACGCCAGCTGGCGGAAGGAAACCAACCGAGAGCGCTCGCCGAGGCGGGGAAGCAAGAACGGAGCGCAGCGCGGCACCCCGAGGCGCCGTTCCCGGCGAACCCCTTTCCCCCCCGCCTCAGCGGCGAGGGGGAGCGACGGGGAATCGCCAACCCCGCGGCAGAGGAGCCCGCGCTCCAAGCCGGGGACGCCCGCTTCGAGAGGAAGGCAGGCCGGGCACGGCCGACCGCACCGCGGTCTCGCTGCGCCGAGACCGGACCGCGGAAAGGGGGGGGCAGGAGGACCCCTCCCCGGCACGACCGTCCCGCGGGGACGAGCGCGGGCGGGCGGCGGTGGCGGCCGAGACAAGGGCCTACACGGGAGAGACTCCCGCCCCTTACCGAAACGCCACCGTCGTTGGCCCCGCCCGTCCCGACCCCTGCGGGACGCATCGAGCCGCCCGAGTCTTTAAACCTCCGCCCGGCTCCGCGACCGAGGAAAGGCCGCGGAAACGCGGACGCTAGGTACCTGGCCCTGGGGTGAGGGAAACGACCTGAAGGGCCCCGCAGGGGTGCCTCCTCCCGCTGCCACCATCGGGGGGAGCGTCCGCCCGCGGGGGCGCGCCCGACATCCACCGCCATCACCACGGCCTCTTTCCCGGGGCCCGGGGGTTTCCCTCAGTGAGCCCGGCGCTGCGCCCGGGATGAGGGCCGTGGCTCGGGCCGCCCGCTCGCGCGGGACGCGACCCGG
>NC_084786.1:2703875-2721375 GCF_028858725.1 Colius striatus
GATTCCCCCTCTAAAAAAAGCACGGGGGGGGCTCCAAGCTTAAGGCCGGAGGGAAAAAAAAAAAAGAAAAAGGACGAGGTGCCGCTCCCTCGACCGTGACGGTGCAGACCTCCTTTTTCACACCAAGCCCTCCAACATCAACCAGGGAGACCAGAGCAAGCCAGACACCACGGGCCGCCCACGCATGGCCAAACCCCCGGGAAGAAGGCAAGGTGGCACCGCTGACACCTCGCCCGTTGGTCATCGGGCTCTCGGCATGGGAGGCCAGAGAAAGCCGAAGCAGGCTCAAGACTCTACGGCCGCCTGCACGACTCAAGCTCACCGCCAATGACAGCGGGCAGCTGCACCGGCTCTGCCCCCCGACGTGCAGGGGGGGACAGGGCTCCAGCTTAAGGCCGGAAAGAAAAACGCGTTCTAGGGGGGGAGAGCCAGCAAAAGCCACGGGAGCAGGCTCGAGACTCTCAACCCCCGGAGTTCATCTGCATTGGACTGGCCAACCGCCGGGAGCGGCAGCCCCTGTGTGTGTTACTCTTGCCCGCTTCGCAGGCGTCCCCAGCTTAAGGCCGGGGGTGGGGGTGAAAAGAAGGATGAGGCGACGCCACCTCACCGCCAAACATTCCATTCCCTCTTGGATCAGACCCTCAAAGGAGCTGGCGGCAGCCACGGGAGGCTGGACACCATCGGGGGGGGCAAATTCTCGTCCTGATTCACCTTTTTGCCCAAAATCAGCGGGGTCATCCCAAGGGACCCAACGGAGGAGAAGGGAGAGAGAAAAGCCACTGGGGCAGGCTAGTCTCCCCCCCACAGCGTTCGAGTGCCTGGCGACCGCCACCAAGCATCAAGCTCTGCCCGGGGTGAACTCGGCTTCAAGCCAAACCCTCAACACCGGTGCCAGGCATGCAACGGACAGCGGTTGCGACCGTTCTCCAACTTTCCCCGGGTCTCTCGACTGTGCTGGGGTGGGGGTTTGGCATACCAGCGCGAGAGAGCAACCGTGCCGAGCAAGCAGGCAATTTGAGCCACCACCGGGACAAGAGCCACCTCAACGGCCGACCAGCGCCCCACTTAACACCGGCCGCGCCGCGGGCATTGCAGCCGCTCACGAGCTGAGCTGCAAGCGCGAGTCACCGCTCGCCCCTATAGTATGTAAAACTAAGTCCACGCCCGGTTTCGCTTTCAAGAGAGCGACTATGGACTTTACCGGGGTGGCGCTGTACTGCTGCCGCTTTCTACGATGACGCAACTGGAGGCAGCGCGAAACAGCGACCCCTTCGAAAACACCAAGGCAGCCGCAGGGAGCACAGGTCTACCCCGAAGGTCCGTAAGGCTCGTCATGCCGGTGCCGGGTAGACCGCGAAACGATGCAGAGCAGGGTGGACCTGGCGGAGCAAATAAATAGACCCGGCGGCATCTCGGAGCCGGGAAGGCACGGCGGCTCCGCCAGAGCGAGGAGGAAACCGGGTGGCGCTGCGGAGCAGGGTAGACCTGGCAAACAACGCGGGAGACCGGGTGGCGCTGCGGAGACGGGTAGACCTGACCAACAGCGACGGAGACCGCAAGACCGGGTGGCGCTGCGGAGACGGGTAGACCTGGCTACACCGCAGGAGCGGGAACGGGTGACCGGGTGGCGCTACGGAACCCGGTAGACCTGGCTAACACCGCCGGAGCCCAGGAGGCCGGGTGGCGCTGCAGAGCCGGGTAGGCCTGGCGACACCGCCGGAGCCGTAAAGGGAGAACGGGTGGTAGCGCTCCGGAGAAGGGGAGGCCTGGTGGTACCGCCGAACCGGAAAAGAGAAAATGGGTGGTGCTGCGCATACGGGAAGAGCTGGCCAACACCGCCAGAGCTCGGGAGACGGTGGCGCTGCGGAGCCGGGTAGGCCTGGCGGCACCGCCGGAGCCGGGGAGACCAGGTGGTTCTGCGGAGCGGGGTAGACCGGGCCAACACCGCCAGAGCCGGAGAGGCCGGGTGGAGCTGCAGAGCCGAGTGGGCCTGGCGGCACCGCCGGAGCGGGGAAGGAGGACCGGGTGGTTCTGCGGAGCCGGGTAGACCGGGCTAACACCACCGGAGCCCGGGAGGCCGGGTGGCGCTGCGGAGCCGGGAAGGCCTGGCGGCACCGCCGGAGCCGTGAAGGGAGACCAGGTGGTTCTGCGGAGCGGGGTAGACCGGGCCAACACCGCCAGAGCCGGAGAGGCCGGGTGGCGCTGCGGAGCCGGGTAGGCCTGGCGGCACCGCCGGAGCGGGGAATGGGGACCGGGAGGTTCTGCGGAGCCGGGTAGACCGGGCCAACACCGCCAGAGCCGGAGAGGCCGGGTGGCGCTGCGGAGCCGGGTAGTCCTGGCGGCACCGCCGGAGCGGGGAATGGGGACCGGGAGGTTCTGCGGAGCAGGGTAGACCGGGCAAACACCGCCGGAGCCGGAGGGGCAGGGTGGCGCTGCGGAGCCGGGAAGGCCTGGCGGCACCGCCGGAGCAGGGAAGGGGGACGGGGTGGTTCTGCGGAGCCGGGTAGACCGGGCTAACACCGCCGGAGCCCGGGAGGCCGGGTGGCGCTGCGGAGCCGGGTACGCCCGGCGGCACCGCCAGAGCGGGGAAGGGGGACCGGGTGGTTCATCGGAGCCGGGTAGACCGTGCAAACACCGCCAGAGCCGGAGAGGCCGGGTGGCGCCGCGGAGCCGGGTACGCCCGGCGGCACCGCCGGAGCCGTAAAGGGAGACCAGGTGGTTCTGCGGAGCGGGGTAGACCGGGCAAACACCGCGAGAGCCGGAGAGGCCGGGTGGCGCTGCGGAGCCGGGTAGGCATGGCGGCACCGCCAGAGCGGGGAATGGGGACCGGGAGGTTCTGCGGAGCCGGGTAGACCGGGCCAACACCGCCAGAGCCGGAGAGGCCGGGTGGCGCTGCGGAGCCGGGTAGTCCTGGCGGCACCGCCGGAGCGGGGAATGGGGACCGGGAGGTTCTGCGGAGCAGGGTAGACCGGGCAAACACCGCCGGAGCCGGAGGGGCAGGGTGGCGCTGCGGAGCCGGGAAGGCCTGGCGGCACCGCCGGAGCGGGGAAGGGGGACCGGGTGGTTCATCGGAGCCGGGTAGACCGTGCAAACACCGCCAGAGCCGGAGAGGCCGGGTGGCGCCGCGGAGCCGGGTAGGCCTGGCAAACACCGCCGGAGCGGGGAAAGGGAGATCGGGTGGTTCTGCGGAGCCGGGTAGACCGGGCAAACACCGCCGGAGCCCGGGAGACCGGGTGGCGCTGCGGAGCACGGTAGGCCTGGCGAACACCGCCAGAGCCCGGGAGGCCGGGTGGCGTTGCGGAGCCAGGTAGACCTGGCTACAATGCCGGAGCCCGGGAGACCGGGTGGCGCTGCGGAGCCGGGTAGACCTGGCGACACTTTCGCAGCCGTGGACACCTGGTGGCACCCGCTGTAGCTGGTTGTGCGTAAAACCAACCTTTCCACGCACCTTTTCACCCCGTACCCCAACTTTTTCGAGAGTTAGGAGTCTCTGCTTCCGGATGGGGTGCCCCACTGCCAAGTCCGCGCCTCGAGGGTTTATTTTTCCTTTTCTTTTCTTCCTCCTCCTCCCCCTACTCCTTCTCCTCCCCCCCCCCCCAAACTTTTTACCGTTGTTTTTTTTGGAATTTTATTTTCCGGCTTGAATTTATTTCTTCATTTCCCGGGAATAAAATACGTTGACCAGCTGTAAATGTGTCTGCAGGTGCCAACTCAGACATACATGCTTCCCCCCCCAAACAGACATACACACAGATAAGCGCGCGAGCACCACCCCCCCCGCCCACCCCCCCCCCCCTTCCTCTCTCTCCCGCCCTGAGGAGGTCAGGTGCTTCTCCTCTCCAAGCAGTCTGTCTGGCGCCCCCGAGGAGGGGGGGCGGGGGAAGGCGCAGAGAGGTAGCTGGATCCTCCTTCAGGGAGGAGTGGGCGGCATTTCCCGCCTAGCCAAGGGTCACGGGCTCATTTGTGGCGCCAGCAGCGGCAGGGGAAAGGAGGGGGGTGGTCTGGCACAAGGGAAGGCAACAGGGCGGTCGGCGAGCCGGAGTCTGGTGGAAAGGTAGGCTGAAGAAGAGATGGTTTCCCTTTTGACAAAGATTTCTGTTTAGGTCAGTTGAGAGAGTTTTGGGGGTTTTGGGCTTTTATCCCTTCCCCCCCACACACACCCCCACCCCCACCCCCACCCCCGGCTCAGCGTTCGTTTGTTTTTCAACTCGTGGCAGCAGGTGGAGTACAAGGGGGGGCGGGCGGCAGGCAGGACTGCAGCAGGGCGAGTGACTGACTGAGAAAGAAACGCGGGAGTCGGGGCAGGAGCACGGGCTTGTGCCCCGGGAGCCCGGGGTCGAGACTGCACGGCGCCGGGACTCCCTTCTGCCGCGCGGCTGGGAAACAGGAAGAGACGCCGCTGGGTCCTAAAGTCTCCCCGCGGCGGTGGCAAAGCCGGCAACGGTGGGCAGGGACAGGAGTGAGGAGACAGAGACGCCGCTGGGTCCTAAAGTCTCCCCGCGGCGGTGGCAAAGCCGGCAACGGTGGGCAGGGACAGGAGTGAGGAGACAGAGACGGCGCTGGGTCCTAAAGTCTCCCCGCTTCAACTTCCCGTAGGGGCGGCTGGGCAAGGAAGCAAGCCACACGGTCCAGGAATCGGGGGGGGGGGGTGGGGGGGTGTGTGTGTTCCTGTGTCACAGTGAACCGTGTGCGAGGCCGACGAGGAGGGGTGGGGCAGAGAAGGGAGGCTGGCGGGCGGGGGGGGGGGTTGAGGCACGGGGTGGGGGGGCGGTGGGGTTTGGGGAGGGGGTGGGCGCGGCGGAGACAGGGAAGGGCAGCCAGGCTCCAATAGGCAGCATGTGTCACAATGAACCTTTTATCGGGGTGACGGTGGAGAGGGATTAATGGCGGCCGGGTTTGCAGCAAGCCACAGGGTGCAGGGCTGGGGCGGGGAGGGGAATAGCCTATATCACAGTGAATAGTATGTGGGGTTGTCGGGGGGATGGGGGGAGGTGCGGTGGAGACAAAGAACGGCGGCTGGGCTCATAGGGGAAACCTGTGTCACAATGGACCTGTTGCCAGGGTGACAGTGGAGATGGGGTAATGGCGGCCGGGCTCGCTGCGGGCCACGGGGTGCGGGCTTTGGGCGGGGGCAACCTGCATCGCAATGTACCTGTTGAGGGCATGAGGGTGGAGACAGGGTAACGGCAGCTAGGATCGCAGCAGGTCACGGGGTGCAGCGTGAGTGGAGGGACGGCCTGCATCACAATGAACGCGTTGTCGGCATGACGGCGGAGACGGGATAACATAAGCCGGGCCCTCAGCGGCCCTCGGGTTGCAGGGTTTCGGCGGGGAACGGCCTGCGTCACAATGAATCCGTTTTCAGGGTGACGACGGAGAGGGGCAACGGATCCCGGGCCCGCAGCAGGCCTGGGTTTGCAGGGTTTGGGCGGCGGCAGCCTGGGTCACAAGGAAGCCGTTGTCGGGGTGGCGGCAGAGAGGGGCAATGGACCCCGGGCCTGCAGCAGGCCTGGGTTTGCAAGGTTTGGTCGGGGGCGACCTGCATCACAAGGAAGCCGTTTTCAGGGTGACGGCGGAGATGGACAACGGACCCACGGCCTGCAGCAGCCGTGCGTTTGCTAAACTTGGGCGGGGGCGGCCTACGTCACAATGAACCCGTTGTCGGGGTGACGGCGGAGAGGGGAAAAAAACCCCGGGCCCGCAGCAGTCCTGCATTTGCAAGGTTTGGGCGGGGACGGCCTGCGTCACAATGAACCCGTTGTCGGGGTGACGGAGGAGAGGGGCAACAAACCCCAGGCCCGCAGCAGTCCTGGGCTTGCAAGGTTTGGGCGGGGGCGGCCTGCATCACAATGAACCCGTTGTCGGGGTGACGGAGGAGAGGGGCAACGGACCGTGGGCCTGCAGCGGAGGGCGGCAGTGGGTGAGGAGTCCGAAAGCCAGGAAGGGACAAGAAAAGGTTTGCAACTGTGTTGATAATGCCGCCTTGTTGTCTTGCAGCCCGCGTCATCGGCCGCGTCGATGCGCCCCATGCCTGCGTGTGTCCGTGTGATGCGCTCGTGTCGGCTCCCAGTCGACCCCATTCCCTGGAAAAGAGCAGCGAAGTAGCTCCTCGTCCTGAGGGCCGTTCTGCTAAGTCGGGAGGGTCCTGCACCCAATCAGGTACTGCGATCAGGTACTGCCCAAGGAAGCCGATGTCGGGGTGACGGAGGAGGGGGGCAACAAACCCCGGGCCCGCAGCAGGCCTGGGTTTGCAAGGTTTTGTCGGGGGGGACCTGCGTGACAATGAACCCGTTGTCGGGGTGACGGTGGAGAGGGGCAACGGACCCCGGGCCCATAGCAGGCCTGGGTTTTCAAGGTTTGGGCAGGGGACGGCCTGCGTCACAGGGAAGTCGTTGTCGGGGTGACGGCGGAGAGGGGAACAAAACCCCGGGCCCGCACCGGGCCTGGGTTTTCAAGGTTTGGTCAGGGGCGGCCTGCGTCACAATGAACCCGTTGTCGGGGTGACAGCGGAGAGGGGCAACGGTCCCCAGGCCCGCAGCAGGCCTGGGTTTTCAAGGTTTGGTCAGGGGCGGCCTGCGTCACAATGAACCCGTTGTCGGGGTGACGGCGGAGAGGGGCAACGGACCCAGGGCCCGCAGCAGGCGTCCGTTTGCAAGGTCTGGGCGGGGGCGACCTGTGTCACAATGAACCCGTTGTCGGGGTGACAGCGGAGAGGGGCAACGGTCCCCAGGCTCGCAGCGGGCCTGGGTTTGCAAGGTTTCGGCGGGGGACGGCCTGCGTCACAATGAACCCGTTGTCGGGGTGACGGCGGAGAGGGGCAACAAACCCCAGGACCGCAGCGGGCCTGGGTTTGAAAGGTTTGGGTGGGGGCGGCCTGCGTCACAATGAACCCGTTGTTGGGGTGACGGAGGAGAGGGGCAACGGACCGTGGGCCTGCAGCGGAGGGCGGCAGTGGGTGAGGAGTCCGAAAGCCAGGAAGGGACAAGAAAAGGTTTGCAACTGTGTTGATAACGCCACCTTGTTGTCTTGCAGCCCGTGTCATCAGCCGCGTCGATGCGCCCCATGCATGCGTGTGTCCGTGTGATGCGCTCGTGTCAGCTCCCAGTCGACCCCATTCCCTGGAAAGGAGCAGCGAAGTAGCTCCTCGTCCTCAGGGCCGTTCGGCTAAGTCGGGAGGGTCCTGCACCCAATCAGGTACTGCGATCAGGTACTGCCCAAGGAAGCCGATGTCGGGGTGACGGAGGAGGGGGGCAACAAACCCCAGGCCCGCAGCAGGCCTGGGTTTGCAAGGTTTTGTCGGGGGGGGGCCTGCGTCACAATGAACCCGTTGTCGGGGTGACGGTGGAGACGGGCAAAAGACCCCGGGCCCATAGCAGGCCTGGGTTTGCAAGGTTTGGGCGGGGGACGGCCTGCGTCACAATGAACCCGTTGTCGGGGTGACGGCGGAGAGGGGCAAGAGACCCCGGGCCCATAGCAGGCCTGAGTTTTCAAGGTTTTGGCGGGGGACGGCCTGCGTCACAGGGAAGTCGTTGTCGGGGTGACGGCGGAGAGGGGAACAAAACCCCGGGCCCGCAGCAGGCCTGGGTTTGCAAGGTTTGGTCAGGGGGCGGCCTGCGTCACAGGGAAGTCGTTGTCGGGGTGACGACGGAGAGGGGCAACGGACCCAGGGCCCGCAGCAGGCCTGGGTTTCCAAGGTTTCGGCGGGGGACGGCCTGCGTCACAATGAACCCGTTGTCGGGGTGAGGGCGGAGAGGGGCAACGGACCCAGGGCCCGCAGCAGGCCTGGGTTTTCAAGGTTTGGTCAGGGGCGGCCTGCGTCACAATGAACCCGTTGTCGGGGTGAGGGCGGAGAGGGGCAACGGACCCAGGGCCCGCAGCAGGCCTGGGTTTGCAAGGTTTTGTCGGGGGCGGCCTGCGTCACAATGAACCTGTTGTCGGGGTGACGGCGGAGAGGGGCAACGGACCCAGGGCCCGCAGCAGGCCTGGGTTTGCAAGGTTTGGGCGGGGGACGGCCTGCGTCACAAGGAAGCCGTTGTCGGGGTGGCGGCGGAGAGGGGAACAAAACCCCGGGCCCGCACCGGGCCTGGGTTTTCAAGGTTTGGTCAGGGGCGGCCTGCGTCACAATGAACCCGTTGTCGGGGTGACAGCGGAGAGGGGCAACGGTCCCCAGGCCCGCAGCAGGCCTGGGTTTTCAAGGTTTGGTCAGGGGCGGCCTGCGTCACAATGAACCCGTTGTCGGGGTGACGGCGGAGAGGGGCAACGGACCCAGGGCCCGCAGCAGTCCTGCATTTGCAAGGTTTGGGCGGGGACGGCCTGCGTCACAATGAACCCGTTGTCGGGGTGACGGAGGAGAGGGGCAACAAACCCCAGGCCCGCAGCAGTCCTGGGCTTGCAAGGTTTGGGCGGGGGCGGCCTGCATCACAATGAACCCGTTGTCGGGGTGACGGAGGAGAGGGGCAACGGACCGTGGGCCTGCAGCGGAGGGCGGCAGTGGGTGAGGAGTCCGAAAGCCAGGAAGGGACAAGAAAAGGTTTGCAACTGTGTTGATAATGCCGCCTTGTTGTCTTGCAGCCCGCGTCATCGGCCGCGTCGATGCGCCCCATGCCTGCGTGTGTCCGTGTGATGCGCTCGTGTCGGCTCCCAGTCGACCCCATTCCCTGGAAAAGAGCAGCGAAGTAGCTCCTCGTCCTGAGGGCCGTTCTGCTAAGTCGGGAGGGTCCTGCACCCAATCAGGTACTGCGATCAGGTACTGCCCAAGGAAGCCGATGTCGGGGTGACGGAGGAGGGGGGCAACAAACCCCGGGCCCGCAGCAGGCCTGGGTTTGCAAGGTTTTGTCGGGGGGGACCTGCGTGACAATGAACCCGTTGTCGGGGTGACGGTGGAGAGGGGCAACGGACCCCGGGCCCATAGCAGGCCTGGGTTTTCAAGGTTTGGGCAGGGGACGGCCTGCGTCACAGGGAAGTCGTTGTCGGGGTGACGGCGGAGAGGGGAACAAAACCCCGGGCCCGCACCGGGCCTGGGTTTTCAAGGTTTGGTCAGGGGCGGCCTGCGTCACAATGAACCCGTTGTCGGGGTGACAGCGGAGAGGGGCAACGGTCCCCAGGCCCGCAGCAGGCCTGGGTTTTCAAGGTTTGGTCAGGGGCGGCCTGCGTCACAATGAACCCGTTGTCGGGGTGACGGCGGAGAGGGGCAACGGACCCAGGGCCCGCAGCAGGCGTCCGTTTGCAAGGTCTGGGCGGGGGCGACCTGTGTCACAATGAACCCGTTGTCGGGGTGACAGCGGAGAGGGGCAACGGTCCCCAGGCTCGCAGCGGGCCTGGGTTTGCAAGGTTTCGGCGGGGGACGGCCTGCGTCACAATGAACCCGTTGTCGGGGTGACGGCGGAGAGGGGCAACAAACCCCAGGACCGCAGCGGGCCTGGGTTTGAAAGGTTTGGGTGGGGGCGGCCTGCGTCACAATGAACCCGTTGTTGGGGTGACGGAGGAGAGGGGCAACGGACCGTGGGCCTGCAGCGGAGGGCGGCAGTGGGTGAGGAGTCCGAAAGCCAGGAAGGGACAAGAAAAGGTTTGCAACTGTGTTGATAACGCCACCTTGTTGTCTTGCAGCCCGTGTCATCAGCCGCGTCGATGCGCCCCATGCATGCGTGTGTCCGTGTGATGCGCTCGTGTCAGCTCCCAGTCGACCCCATTCCCTGGAAAGGAGCAGCGAAGTAGCTCCTCGTCCTCAGGGCCGTTCGGCTAAGTCGGGAGGGTCCTGCACCCAATCAGGTACTGCGATCAGGTACTGCCCAAGGAAGCCGATGTCGGGGTGACGGAGGAGGGGGGCAACAAACCCCAGGCCCGCAGCAGGCCTGGGTTTGCAAGGTTTTGTCGGGGGGGGGCCTGCGTCACAATGAACCCGTTGTCGGGGTGACGGTGGAGACGGGCAAAAGACCCCGGGCCCATAGCAGGCCTGGGTTTGCAAGGTTTGGGCGGGGGACGGCCTGCGTCACAATGAACCCGTTGTCGGGGTGACGGCGGAGAGGGGCAAGAGACCCCGGGCCCATAGCAGGCCTGAGTTTTCAAGGTTTTGGCGGGGGACGGCCTGCGTCACAGGGAAGTCGTTGTCGGGGTGACGGCGGAGAGGGGAACAAAACCCCGGGCCCGCAGCAGGCCTGGGTTTGCAAGGTTTGGTCAGGGGGCGGCCTGCGTCACAGGGAAGTCGTTGTCGGGGTGACGACGGAGAGGGGCAACGGACCCAGGGCCCGCAGCAGGCCTGGGTTTCCAAGGTTTCGGCGGGGGACGGCCTGCGTCACAATGAACCCGTTGTCGGGGTGAGGGCGGAGAGGGGCAACGGACCCAGGGCCCGCAGCAGGCCTGGGTTTTCAAGGTTTGGTCAGGGGCGGCCTGCGTCACAATGAACCCGTTGTCGGGGTGAGGGCGGAGAGGGGCAACGGACCCAGGGCCCGCAGCAGGCCTGGGTTTGCAAGGTTTTGTCGGGGGCGGCCTGCGTCACAATGAACCTGTTGTCGGGGTGACGGCGGAGAGGGGCAACGGACCCAGGGCCCGCAGCAGGCCTGGGTTTGCAAGGTTTGGGCGGGGGACGGCCTGCGTCACAAGGAAGCCGTTGTCGGGGTGGCGGCGGAGAGGGGAACAAAACCCCGGGCCCGCACCGGGCCTGGGTTTTCAAGGTTTGGTCAGGGGCGGCCTGCGTCACAATGAACCCGTTGTCGGGGTGACAGCGGAGAGGGGCAACGGTCCCCAGGCCCGCAGCAGGCCTGGGTTTTCAAGGTTTGGTCAGGGGCGGCCTGCGTCACAATGAACCCGTTGTCGGGGTGACGGCGGAGAGGGGCAACGGACCCAGGGCCCGCAGCAGTCCTGCATTTGCAAGGTTTGGGCGGGGACGGCCTGCGTCACAATGAACCCGTTGTCGGGGTGACGGAGGAGAGGGGCAACAAACCCCAGGCCCGCAGCAGTCCTGGGCTTGCAAGGTTTGGGCGGGGGCGGCCTGCATCACAATGAACCCGTTGTCGGGGTGACGGAGGAGAGGGGCAACGGACCGTGGGCCTGCAGCGGAGGGCGGCAGTGGGTGAGGAGTCCGAAAGCCAGGAAGGGACAAGAAAAGGTTTGCAACTGTGTTGATAATGCCGCCTTGTTGTCTTGCAGCCCGCGTCATCGGCCGCGTCGATGCGCCCCATGCCTGCGTGTGTCCGTGTGATGCGCTCGTGTCGGCTCCCAGTCGACCCCATTCCCTGGAAAAGAGCAGCGAAGTAGCTCCTCGTCCTGAGGGCCGTTCTGCTAAGTCGGGAGGGTCCTGCACCCAATCAGGTACTGCGATCAGGTACTGCCCAAGGAAGCCGATGTCGGGGTGACGGAGGAGGGGGGCAACAAACCCCGGGCCCGCAGCAGGCCTGGGTTTGCAAGGTTTTGTCGGGGGGGACCTGCGTGACAATGAACCCGTTGTCGGGGTGACGGTGGAGAGGGGCAACGGACCCCGGGCCCATAGCAGGCCTGGGTTTTCAAGGTTTGGGCAGGGGACGGCCTGCGTCACAGGGAAGTCGTTGTCGGGGTGACGGCGGAGAGGGGAACAAAACCCCGGGCCCGCACCGGGCCTGGGTTTTCAAGGTTTGGTCAGGGGCGGCCTGCGTCACAATGAACCCGTTGTCGGGGTGACAGCGGAGAGGGGCAACGGTCCCCAGGCCCGCAGCAGGCCTGGGTTTTCAAGGTTTGGTCAGGGGCGGCCTGCGTCACAATGAACCCGTTGTCGGGGTGACGGCGGAGAGGGGCAACGGACCCAGGGCCCGCAGCAGGCGTCCGTTTGCAAGGTCTGGGCGGGGGCGACCTGTGTCACAATGAACCCGTTGTCGGGGTGACAGCGGAGAGGGGCAACGGTCCCCAGGCTCGCAGCGGGCCTGGGTTTGCAAGGTTTCGGCGGGGGACGGCCTGCGTCACAATGAACCCGTTGTCGGGGTGACGGCGGAGAGGGGCAACAAACCCCAGGACCGCAGCGGGCCTGGGTTTGAAAGGTTTGGGTGGGGGCGGCCTGCGTCACAATGAACCCGTTGTTGGGGTGACGGAGGAGAGGGGCAACGGACCGTGGGCCTGCAGCGGAGGGCGGCAGTGGGTGAGGAGTCCGAAAGCCAGGAAGGGACAAGAAAAGGTTTGCAACTGTGTTGATAACGCCACCTTGTTGTCTTGCAGCCCGTGTCATCAGCCGCGTCGATGCGCCCCATGCATGCGTGTGTCCGTGTGATGCGCTCGTGTCAGCTCCCAGTCGACCCCATTCCCTGGAAAGGAGCAGCGAAGTAGCTCCTCGTCCTCAGGGCCGTTCGGCTAAGTCGGGAGGGTCCTGCACCCAATCAGGTACTGCGATCAGGTACTGCCCAAGGAAGCCGATGTCGGGGTGACGGAGGAGGGGGGCAACAAACCCCAGGCCCGCAGCAGGCCTGGGTTTGCAAGGTTTTGTCGGGGGGGGGCCTGCGTCACAATGAACCCGTTGTCGGGGTGACGGTGGAGACGGGCAAAAGACCCCGGGCCCATAGCAGGCCTGGGTTTGCAAGGTTTGGGCGGGGGACGGCCTGCGTCACAATGAACCCGTTGTCGGGGTGACGGCGGAGAGGGGCAAGAGACCCCGGGCCCATAGCAGGCCTGAGTTTTCAAGGTTTTGGCGGGGGACGGCCTGCGTCACAGGGAAGTCGTTGTCGGGGTGACGGCGGAGAGGGGAACAAAACCCCGGGCCCGCAGCAGGCCTGGGTTTGCAAGGTTTGGTCAGGGGGCGGCCTGCGTCACAGGGAAGTCGTTGTCGGGGTGACGACGGAGAGGGGCAACGGACCCAGGGCCCGCAGCAGGCCTGGGTTTCCAAGGTTTCGGCGGGGGACGGCCTGCGTCACAATGAACCCGTTGTCGGGGTGAGGGCGGAGAGGGGCAACGGACCCAGGGCCCGCAGCAGGCCTGGGTTTGCAAGGTTTTGTCGGGGGCGGCCTGCGTCACAATGAACCTGTTGTCGGGGTGAGGGCGGAGAGGGGCAACGGACCCAGGGCCCGCAGCAGGCCTGGGTTTGCAAGGTTTGGGCGGGGGACGGCCTGCGTCACAAGGAAGCCGTTGTCGGGGTGACGGCGGAGAGGGGAACAAAACCCCGGGCCCGCACCGGGCCTGGGTTTTCAAGGTTTGGTCAGGGGCGGCCTGCGTCACAATGAACCCGTTGTCGGGGTGACAGCGGAGAGGGGCAACGGTCCCCAGGCCCGCAGCAGGCCTGGGTTTTCAAGGTTTGGTCAGGGGCGGCCTGCGTCACAATGAACCCGTTGTCGGGGTGACGGCGGAGAGGGGCAACGGACCCAGGGCCCGCAGCAGGCGTCCGTTTGCAAGGTCTGGGCGGGGGCGACCTGTGTCACAATGAACCCGTTGTCGGGGTGACGGCGGAGAGGGGCAACAAACTCCAGGCCCGCAGAAGGCCTGGGCTTGCAAGTTTTGGGCGGGGGCGGCCTGCGTCACAATGAACCCATTGTCGGGGTGACGGAGGAGAGGGACAACGGACCGTGGGCCTGCAGCGGAGGGCGGCAGTGGGTGAGGAGTCCGAAAGCCAGGAAGGGACAAGAAAAGGTTTGCAACTGTGTTGATAATGCCGCCTTGTTGTCTTGCAGCCCGCGTCATCGGCCGCGTCGATGCGCCCCATGCCTGCGTGTGTCCGTGTGATGCGCTCGTGTCGGCTCCCAGTCGACCCCATTCCCTGGAAAGGAGCAGCGAAGTAGCTCCTCGTCCTCAGGGCCGTTCTGCTAAGTCGGGAGGGTCCTGCACCCAATCAGGTACTGCGATCAGGTACTGCCCAAGGAAGCCGATGTCGGGGTGACGGAGGAGGGGGGCAACAAACCCCGGGCCCGCAGCAGGCCTGGGTTTGCAAGGTTTTGTCGGGGGGGACCTGCGTGACAATGAACCCGTTGTCGGGGTGACGGTGGAGAGGGGCAACGGACCCCGGGCCCATAGCAGGCCTGGGTTTTCAAGGTTTGGGCAGGGGACGGCCTGCGTCACAGGGAAGTCGTTGTCGGGGTGACGGCGGAGAGGGGAACAAAACCCCGGGCCCGCACCGGGCCTGGGTTTTCAAGGTTTGGTCAGGGGCGGCCTGCGTCACAATGAACCCGTTGTCGGGGTGACGGCGGAGAGGGGCAACGGACCCAGGGCCCGCAGCAGGCGTCCGTTTGCAAGGTCTGGGCGGGGGCGACCTGTGTCACAATGAACCCGTTGTCGGGGTGACGGCGGAGAGGGGCAACGGTCCCCAGGCTCGCAGCGGGCCTGGGTTTGCAAGGTTTCGGCGGGGGACGGCCTGCGTCACAATGAACCCGTTGTCGGGGTGACGGCGGAGAGGGGCAACAAACCCCAGGACCGCAGCGGGCCTGGGTTTGAAAGGTTTGGGTGGGGGCGGCCTGCGTCACAATGAACCCGTTGTTGGGGTGACGGAGGAGAGGGGCAACGGACCGTGGGCCTGCAGCGGAGGGCGGCAGTGGGTGAGGAGTCCGAAAGCCAGGAAGGGACAAGAAAAGGTTTGCAACTGTGTTGATAACGCCACCTTGTTGTCTTGCAGCCCGTGTCATCAGCCGCGTCGATGCGCCCCATGCATGCGTGTGTCCGTGTGATGCGCTCGTGTCGGCTCCCAGTCGACCCCATTCCCTGGAAAGGAGCAGCGAAGTAGCTCCTCGTCCTCAGGGCCGTTCGGCTAAGTCGGGAGGGTCCTGCACCCAATCAGGTACTGCGATCAGGTACTGCCCAAGGAAGCCGATGTCGGGGTGACGGAGGAGGGGGGCAACAAACCCCAGGCCCGCAGCAGGCCTGGGTTTGCAAGGTTTTGTCGGGGGGGGGCCTGCGTCACAATGAACCCGTTGTCGGGGTGACGGTGGAGACGGGCAAAAGACCCCGGGCCCATAGCAGGCCTGGGTTTGCAAGGTTTGGGCGGGGGACGGCCTGCGTCACAATGAACCCGTTGTCGGGGTGACGGCGGAGAGGGGCAACGGACCCAGGGCCCGCAGCAGGCCTGAGTTTTCAAGGTTTTGGCGGGGGACGGCCTGCGTCACAGGGAAGTCGTTGTCGGGGTGACGGTGGAGAGGGGAACAAAACCCCGGGCCCATAGCAGGCCTGGGTTTTCTAGGTTTGGTCAGGGGCGGCCTGCGTCGCAATGAACCCGTTGTCGGGGTGACGGCGGAGAGGGGCAAGAGACCCCGGGCCCATAGCAGGCCTGAGTTTTCAAGGTTTTGGCGGGGGACGGCCTGCGTCACAGGGAAGTCGTTGTCGGGGTGACGGTGGAGAGGGGAACAAAACCCCGGGCCCGCAGCAGGCCTGGGTTTGCAAGGTTTGGTCAGGGGGCGGCCTGCGTCACAGGGAAGTCGTTGTCGGGGTGACGACAGAGAGGGGCAACGGACCCAGGGCCCGCAGCAGGCCTGGGTTTCCAAGGTTTCGGCGGGGGACGGCCTGCGTCACAATGAACCCGTTGTCGGGGTGACGGCGGAGAGGGGCAACGGACCCAGGGCCCGCAGCAGGCCTGGGTTTGCAAGGTTTGGGCGGGGGACGGCCTGCGTCACAATGAACCCGTTGTCGGGGTGAGGGCGGAGAGGGGCAACGGACCCAGGGTCCGCAGCAGGCCTGGGTTTGCAAGGTTTGGGCGGGGGACGGCCTGCGTCACAATGAACCCGTTGTCGGGGTGACGGCGGAGAGGGGCAACGGACCCAGGGCCCGCAGCAGGCGTCTGTTTGCAAGGTTTGGGCGGGCAAAGGAACAATAAGAAAAGAGGAACGGGGTGCAAGCGGCATGCGCGTGTTTTTGTTTGCTCGGAAGATTCTGCGGCCAGGCGGCATCCTCGACGAGGTAAGCTAAATGGGTATCTGTGAATTCGTTACTTAGTTAATTCATTGTCACTAGACAATTAGCTGATGAAGTTCATTTGTTTATGAGTAAAAAAAAAAAAAAAAAAAAAAAAACCAAAACAAAAAACCCCACTAGCTAACTACCTTTGAATTAAGAATCGAATTGGGATGAATCCTCTTCATTCAGTTTTAATTCATGTATTACAGTTTGTTGCTACGCTAAGAGCAATCAACGCTCAATGGACACACACATCGGCGGAAGTCATTTCCAGGGCCAGGAGTTTTAATTTGCGCGTGTGTGATGATTAAAAACATAGCGGCGGGGCTGTCGCCAGGTCCACCCTCCCTGGCAAATCGGCGGGGGGGCGCGGGGGGGGCGCGGGGGGAGGGAGAAAGGGGGGTGAGGTTGCGGCCAGGTCTACCCCGCCGGAAATCATAGCGGCAAGGTCGTCGCCAGGTCTACCCCTCCGAAAGAACGTGGCGTCCGGGCTGCCAGGTCTACCCCCTCGTCGGCGGGGGGAAAAAAAAAATAAAAAAAATAAAAAAAACTAAAAAAAAAACACCCCAAAAGCGGCGGGGCTACCGCCAGGTCTACCTACCCTGGCAAGTCGGCGGAGGGGTGGGGGGGGAAGGGGGGGGGGGGGGAAGGGGGGGGCGGGGGGTTCGGGTTCGGCCAGGTCTACCCCGCCGGTAACAACATAGCGGCAAGATCGTCGCCAGGTCTACCACTCCGAAAGAACGCGGCGGCCTGGGCTGCCAGGTCTACCCCTCGGGAACATCATAGCGGCGGGGCTGTCGCCAGGTCCACCCTCCCTGGCAAATCGGCGAGGGGGGGAGGTTGGGGGGGAAAGAAGAGTTCGGTTGCGGCCAGGTCTACCCCGCTGGCAAATCATAGCGGCAAGGTCGTCGCCAGGTCTACCCCCTCGTAGGCGGAAAAAAAACCCCAAAAGCGGCGGGGCTTCCGCCACGTCTACGTTCCCTGGCAAATCGGCGGGGGGGGGAAGGGGGGGGGGGGGGCGGGGGTTCGGTTTCGGCCAGGTCATCCCCGCCGGCAAATCATAGCGGCAAGGTCGTCGCCAGGTCTACCCATCCGAAAGAACGTGGCGGCTGGGCTGTCAGGTCTTGCCCCTCGTAGGCGGGGGAAAAAAAAAAAAAAAAAAGCGGCGGGTCTTTCGCCAGGTCTTCCCACCCCTCCGGCAGCTGATAGCGGCGGGGCTGTCGCCAGGTCCACCCTCCCTGGCAAATCGGCGGGGGGCGCGGGGGGGGCGGGGGGGAGAAGGGGGGTTAGGTTGCGGCCAGGTCTACCCCGCCGGAAATCATAGCGGCAAGGTCGTCGCCAGGTCTACCCCTCCGAAAGAACGTGGCGTCCGGGCTGCCAGGTCTACCCGCTCGTAGGCGGGGGGGAAAAAAAAAAAAAAAAAAACCAACAAAAAAACCAAAAAACCACCCCAAATGCGGCGGGGCTACCGCCAGGTCTACCTACCCTGGCAATTCGGCGGGGGTGGGGGGGGGGAGGAAAAGGGGGGGCGGGGGGTTCGGTTTCGGCCAGGTCATCGCCGCCGGCAAATCGTCGCCAGGTCTACCCATCCGAAAGAACGTGGCGGCCGGGCTGTCAGGTCTTGTCCCTCGTAGGCGGGGAAAAAAAAAAGAAAAAAGCGGCGGAGCTGTCGCCA
>NC_084786.1:2733875-2748875 GCF_028858725.1 Colius striatus
CTGCCGTGGGAGCAATCGGATGTGCTAGAGGAGACAGCGACCCGCTGAGGCGGGCACGACCCCGCCACCGAGCTCCCTTGCTGGGGCGACTCACTCTGCAGCAGGCAGCGGTGCGGCACGAGAAGCCCACAAGGAACCAACAAGCCGCGACGGTGGGAGACGCCTCCCTGCCGCCCGCGCGCTTTCTTACCCCAGTTGCAAAGTTGGCTCGGCCGCCCCACCGCCCAAGCGCTGCTTGTGGCCGGCACCCACGGGATACACGGACCGAGGCCAGCACCGACACCTCGCGTGTTTGAGGACACCTGAGGGCTCGCGGGGCCACGCGGCCGTCACACAGCCCGAGTCGGTAAAGCCCGAGGAACCCCGTCGAAGCACGAGGGGGGCAGATTCGGATGGGGCGACGCAGAGAGGCACGCGCCCCGACCGCCGACGCTACCCGCCCGTCACCGCGGCCCCCTACGGCTCAGGGGACTGCAAGACAACACCTCCAGCATGAAACGGGAAGCGAATTGGAAAGGAGACCGCCCTGCCTGAACACCGGACCCCGACCGTGACTCCCTTGTGACGGGGAGCACAGCAGAAGCCGGCCCGCCGGGGGCCCTCTCCGACGCGACCCGAAGTGCCTCATCGATCAGGTGGGGAAGGGAAAGACAGGAAAAGCAACGGCCCCCGCGGCCACGGTTCCTGGGACAACAACAGCCACAACGCGCACCTGACCGCCAGCACCCCCGGGGAGAGTGAAGACGGCAGACGCGGGGCTCTGCGTGCGAGCGAGAACAAAGGCAATGTCTGCAAGAGGTGCTCCAGCAGCCTGAACACCGGCACCAGCCGGCCCGCCGCGGAGACTCTCCGACATGCCCAGAGAACGCCTCAGAGGGCGCTGCCTGTAGGTCTGGATCAGTAGGAAGGGGGGAGCGGGAGGCGCCGCCATCCACCCGCCCCCAAGACAACGGTTCCCTTTAAGCGAGGGTCGACAAGGCCAGAGGAGAAGCCGCGGCAAGGCTTGACTCCTGCCATCGAGGGTCTTTTTAAGCGTTCGAGAGCACCGGCAACCACCGGGCTTTTACCTGGCCCCACGGGGAACCACTTACCCCGGAGGAAGGAAACGGAAAAAAATAGACCGACACAAAAAACCCGTATCTCACGCGAGGTGCAAGCCTCTGGAGAGTCTTCGACACCCTCCAGGTCCCCTGCGCGTTGAGCTGCCAGCCCACTGGGACCACTCAAAAAACGCTTTCGGGATTCCCCCTCTAAAAAAAGCACGGGGGGGGCTCCAAGCTTAAGGCCGGAGGGGAAAAAAAAAAAAAAAAAAAGGACGAGGTGCCGCTCCCTCGACCGTGACGGTGCAGACCTCCTTTTTCACACCAAGCCCTCCAACATCAACCAGGGAGACCAGAGCAAGCCAGACACCACGGGCCGCCCACGCATGGCCAAACCCCCGGGAAGAAGGCAAGGTGGCACCGCTGACACCTCGCCCGTTGGTCATCGGGCTCTCGGCATGGGAGGCCAGAGAAAGCCGAAGCAGGCTCGAGACTCTACGGCCGCCTGCACGACTCAAGCTCACCGCCAATGACAGCGGGCAGCTGCACCGGCTCTGCCCCCCGACGTGCAGGGGGGGACAGGGCTCCAGCTTAAGGCCGGAAAGAAAAACGCGTTCTAGGGGGGGAGAGCCAGCAAAAGCCACGGGAGCAGGCTCGAGACTCTCAACCCCCGGAGTTCATCTGCATTGGACTGGCCAACCGCCGGGAGCGGCAGCCCCTGTGTGTGTTACTCTTGCCCGCTTCGCAGGCGTCCCCAGCTTAAGGCCGGGGGTGGGGGTGAAAAGAAGGATGAGGCGACGCCACCTCACCGCCAAACATTCCATTCCCTCTTGGATCAGACCCTCAAAGGAGCTGGCGGCAGCCACGGGAGGCTGGACACCATCGGGGGGGGCAAATTCTCGTCCTGGTTCACCTTTTTGCCCAAAATCAGCGGGGTCATCCCAAGGGACCCAACGGAGGAGAAGGGAGAGAGAAAAGCCACTGGGGCAGGCTAGTCTCCCCCCCACAGCGTTCGAGTGCCTGGCGACCGCCACCAAGCATCAAGCTCTGCCCGGGGTGAACTCGGCTTCAAGCCAAACCCTCAACACCGGTGCCAGGCATGCAACGGACAGCGGTTGCGACCGTTCTCCAACTTTCCCCGGGTCTCTCGACTGTGCTGGGGTGGGGGTTTGGCATAGCAGCGCGAGAGAGCAACCGTGCCGAGCAAGCAGGCAATTTGAGCCACCACCGGGACAAGAGCCACCTCAACGGCCGACCAGCGCCCCACTTAACACCGGCCGCGCCGCGGGCATTGCAGCCGCTCACGAGCTCAGCTGCAAGCGCGAGTCACCGCTCGCCCCTATAGTATGTAAAACTAAGTCCACGCCCGGTTTCGCTTTCAAGAGAGCGACTATGGACTTTACCGGGGTGGCGCTGTACTGCTGCCGCTTTCTACGATGACGCAACTGGAGGCAGCGCGAAACAGCGACCCCTTCGAAAACACCAAGGCAGCCGCAGGGAGCACAGGTCTACCCCGAAGGTCCGTAAGGCTCGTCATGCCGGTGCCGGGTAGACCGCGAAACGATGCAGAGCAGGGTGGACCTGGCGGAGCAAATAAATAGACCCGGCGGCATCTCGGAGCCGGGAAGGCACGGCGGCTCCGCCAGAGCGAGGAGGAAACCGGGTGGCGCTGCGGAGCAGGGTAGACCTGGCAAACAACGCGGGAGACCGGGTGGCGCTGCGGAGACGGGTAGACCTGACCAACAGCGACGGAGACCGCAAGACCGGGTGGCGCTGCGGAGACGGGTAGACCTGGCTACACCGCAGGAGCGGGAACGGGTGACCGGGTGGCGCTACGGAACCCGGTAGACCTGGCTAACACCGCCGGAGCCCAGGAGGCCGGGTGGCGCTGCAGAGCCGGGTAGGCCTGGCGACACCGCCGGAGCCGTAAAGGGAGAACGGGTGGTAGCGCTCCGGAGAAGGGGAGGCCTGGTGGTACCGCCGAACCGGAAAAGAGAAAATGGGTGGTGCTGCGCATACGGGAAGAGCTGGCCAACACCGCCAGAGCTCGGGAGACGGTGGCGCTGCGGAGCCGGGTAGGCCTGGCGGCACCGCCGGAGCCGGGGAGACCAGGTGGTTCTGCGGAGCGGGGTAGACCGGGCCAACACCGCCAGAGCCGGAGAGGCCGGGTGGAGCTGCAGAGCCGAGTGGGCCTGGCGGCACCGCCGGAGCGGGGAAGGAGGACCGGGTGGTTCTGCGGAGCCGGGTAGACCGGGCTAACACCACCGGAGCCCGGGAGGCCGGGTGGCGCTGCGGAGCCGGGAAGGCCTGGCGGCACCGCCGGAGCCGTGAAGGGAGACCAGGTGGTTCTGCGGAGCGGGGTAGACCGGGCCAACACCGCGAGAGCCGGAGAGGCCGGGTGGCGCTGCAGAGCCGGGTAGGCCTGGCGGCACCGCCGGAGCGGGGAATGGGGACCGGGAGGTTCTGCGGAGCAGGGTAGACCGGGCAAACACCGCCGGAGCCGGAGGGGCAGGGTGGCGCTGCGGAGCCGGGAAGGCCTGGCGGCACCGCCGGAGCAGAAAAGGAGGACCGGGTGGTTCTGCGGAGCCGGGTAGACCGGGCTAACACCGCCAGAGCCCGGGAGGCCGTGCGGCGCTGCGGAGCCGGGTAGGCCTGGCGGCACCGCCGGAGCCGTAAAGGGAGACCAGGTGGTTCTGCGGAGCGGGGTAGACCGGGCAAACACCGCGAGAGCCGGAGAGGCCGGGTGGCGCTGCGGAGCCGGGTAGGCATGGCGGCACCGCCAGAGCGGGGAATGGGGACCGGGTGGTTCTGCGGAGCCGGGTAGACCGGGCCAACACCGCCAGAGCCGGAGAGGCCGGGTGGCGCTGCGGAGCCGGGTAGTCCTGGCGGCACCGCCGGAGCGGGGAATGGGGACCGGGAGGTTCTGCGGAGCAGGGTAGACCGGGCAAACACCGCCGGAGCCGGAGGGGCAGGGTGGCGCTGCGGAGCCGGGAAGGCCTGGCGGCACCGCCGGAGCAGGGAAGGGGGACGGGGTGGTTCTGCGGAGCCGGGTAGACCGGGCTAACACCGCCGGAGCCCGGGAGGCCGGGTGGCGCTGCGGAGCCGGGTACGCCCGGCGGCACCGCCGGAGCGGGGAAGGGGGACCGGGTGGTTCATCGGAGCCGGGTAGACCGTGCAAACACCGCCAGAGCCGGAGAGGCCGGGTGGCGCCGCGGAGCCGGGTACGCCCGGCGGCACCGCCGGAGCCGTAAAGGGAGACCAGGTGGTTCTGCGGAGCGGGGTAGACCGGGCAAACACCGCGAGAGCCGGAGAGGCCGGGTGGCGCTGCGGAGCCGGGTAGGCATGGCGGCACCGCCAGAGCGGGGAATGGGGACCGGGTGGTTCTGCGGAGCCGGGTAGACCGGGCCAACACCGCCAGAGCCGGAGAGGCCGGGTGGCGCTGCGGAGCCGGGTAGTCCTGGCGGCACCGCCGGAGCGGGGAATGGGGACCGGGAGGTTCTGCGGAGCAGGGTAGACCGGGCAAACACCGCCGGAGCCGGAGGGGCAGGGTGGCGCTGCGGAGCCGGGAAGGCCTGGCGGCACCGCCGGAGCGGGGAAGGGGGACCGGGTGGTTCATCGGAGCCGGGTAGACCGTGCAAACACCGCCAGAGCCGGAGAGGCCGGGTGGCGCCGCGGAGCCGGGTAGGCCTGGCAAACACCGCCGGAGCGGGGAAAGGGAGATCGGGTGGTTCTGCGGAGCCGGGTAGACCGGGCAAACACCGCCGGAGCCCGGGAGACCGGGTGGCGCTGCGGAGCACGGTAGGCCTGGCGAACACCGCCAGAGCCCGGGAGGCCGGGTGGCGTTGCGGAGCCAGGTAGACCTGGCTACAATGCCGGAGCCCGGGAGACCGGGTGGCGCTGCGGAGCCGGGTAGACCTGGCGACACTTTCGCAGCCGTGGACACCTGGTGGCACCCGCTGTAGCTGGTTGTGCGTAAAACCAACCTTTCCACGCACCTTTTCACCCCGTACCCCAACTTTTTCGAGAGTTAGGAGTCTCTGCTTCCGGATGGGGTGCCCCACTGCCAAGTCCGCGCCTCGAGGGTTTATTTTTCCTTTTCTTTTCTTCCTCCTCCTCCCCCTACTCCTTCTCCTCCCCCCCCCCCCAAACTTTTTACCGTTGTTTTTTTTGGAATTTTATTTTCCGGCTTGAATTTATTTCTTCATTTCCCGGGAATAAAATACGTTGACCAGCTGTAAATGTGTCTGCAGGTGCCAACTCAGACATACATGCTTCCCCCCCCAAACAGACATACACACAGATAAGCGCGCGAGCACCACCCCCCCCGCCCACCCCCCCCCCCCTTCCTCTCTCTCCCGCCCTGAGGAGGTCAGGTGCTTCTCCTCTCCAAGCAGTCTGTCTGGCGCCCCCGAGGAGGGGGGGCGGGGGAAGGCGCAGAGAGGTAGCTGGATCCTCCTTCAGGGAGGAGTGGGCGGCATTTCCCGCCTAGCCAAGGGTCACGGGCTCATTTGTGGCGCCAGCAGCGGCAGGGGAAAGGAGGGGGGTGGTCTGGCACAAGGGAAGGCAACAGGGCGGTCGGCGAGCCGGAGTCTGGTGGAAAGGTAGGCTGAAGAAGAGATGGTTTCCCTTTTGACAAAGATTTCTGTTTAGGTCAGTTGAGAGAGTTTTGGGGGTTTTGGGCTTTTATCCCTTCCCCCCCACACACACCCCCACCCCCACCCCCACCCCCGGCTCAGCGTTCGTTTGTTTTTCAACTCGTGGCAGCAGGTGGAGTACAAGGGGGGGCGGGCGGCAGGCAGGACTGCAGCAGGGCGAGTGACTGACTGAGAAAGAAACGCGGGAGTCGGGGCAGGAGCACGGGCTTGTGCCCCGGGAGCCCGGGGTCGAGACTGCACGGCGCCGGGACTCCCTTCTGCCGCGCGGCTGGGAAACAGGAAGAGACGCCGCTGGGTCCTAAAGTCTCCCCGCGGCGGTGGCAAAGCCGGCAACGGTGGGCAGGGACAGGAGTGAGGAGACAGAGACGCCGCTGGGTCCTAAAGTCTCCCCGCGGCGGTGGCAAAGCCGGCAACGGTGGGCAGGGACAGGAGTGAGGAGACAGAGACGGCGCTGGGTCCTAAAGTCTCCCCGCTTCAACTTCCCGTAGGGGCGGCTGGGCAAGGAAGCAAGCCACACGGTCCAGGAATCGGGGGGGGGGGGTGGGGGGGTGTGTGTGTTCCTGTGTCACAGTGAACCGTGTGCGAGGCCGACGAGGAGGGGTGGGGCAGAGAAGGGAGGCTGGCGGGCGGGGGGGGGGGTTGAGGCACGGGGTGGGGGGGCGGTGGGGTTTGGGGAGGGGGTGGGCGCGGCGGAGACAGGGAAGGGCAGCCAGGCTCCAATAGGCAGCATGTGTCACAATGAACCTTTTATCGGGGTGACGGTGGAGAGGGATTAATGGCGGCCGGGTTTGCAGCAAGCCACAGGGTGCAGGGCTGGGGCGGGGAGGGGAATAGCCTATATCACAGTGAGTAGTATGTGGGGTTGTCGGGGGGATGGGGGGAGGTGCGGTGGAGACAAAGAACGGCGGCTGGGCTCATAGGGGAAACCTGTGTCACAATGGACCTGTTGCCAGGGTGACAGTGGAGATGGGGTAATGGCGGCCGGGCTCGCTGCGGGCCACGGGGTGCGGGCTTTGGGCGGGGGCAACCTGCATCGCAATGTACCTGTTGAGGGCATGAGGGTGGAGACAGGGTAACGGCAGCTAGGATCGCAGCAGGTCACGGGGTGCAGCGTGAGTGGAGGGACGGCCTGCATCACAATGAACGCGTTGTCGGCATGACGGCGGAGACGGGATAACATAAGCCGGGCCCTCAGCGGCCCTCGGGTTGCAGGGTTTCGGCGGGGAACGGCCTGCGTCACAATGAATCCGTTTTCAGGGTGACGACGGAGAGGGGCAACGGATCCCGGGCCCGCAGCAGGCCTGGGTTTGCAGGGTTTGGGCGGCGGCAGCCTGGGTCACAAGGAAGCCGTTGTCGGGGTGGCGGCAGAGAGGGGCAATGGACCCAGGGCCTGCAGCGGGCCTGGGTTTGCAAGGTTTGGTCGGGGGCGACCTGCATCACAAGGAAGCCGTTTTCAGGGTGACGGCGGAGATGGACAACGGACCCACGGCCTGCAGCAGCCGTGCGTTTGCTAAACTTGGGCGGGGGCGGCCTACGTCACAATGAACCCGTTGTCGGGGTGACGGAGGAGAGGGGCAACAAACCCCAGGCCCGCAGCAGTCCTGGGCTTGCAAGGTTTGGGCGGGGGCGGCCTGCATCACAATGAACCCGTTGTCGGGGTGACGGAGGAGAGGGGCAACGGACCGTGGGCCTGCAGCGGAGGGCGGCAGTGGGTGAGGAGTCCGAAAGCCAGGAAGGGACAAGAAAAGGTTTGCAACTGTGTTGATAACGCCGCCTTGTTGTCTTGCAGCCCGTGTCATCAGCCGCGTCGATGCGCCCCATGCATGCGTGTGTCCGTGTGATGCGCTCGTGTCAGCTCCCAGTCGACCCCATTCCCTGGAAAGGAGCAGCGAAGCAGCTCCTCGTCCTCAGGGCCGTTCGGCTAAGTCGGGAGGGTCCTGCACCCAATCAGGTACTGCGATCAGGTACTGCCCAAGGAAGCCGATGTCGGGGTGACGGAGGAGGGGGGCAACAAACCCCGGGCCCGCAGCAGGCCTGGGTTTGCAAGGTTTTGTCGGGGGGGGGCCTGCGTCACAATGAACCCGTTGTCGGGGTGACGGTGGAGACGGGCAAAAGACCCCGGGCCCATAGCAGGCCTGGGTTTGCAAGGTTTGGGCGGGGGGGGGCCTGCGTCACAATGAACCCGTTGTCGGGGTGACGGCGGAGAGGGGCAAGAGACCCCGGGCCCATAGCAGGCCTGAGTTTTCAAGGTTTTGGCGGGGGACGGCCTGCGTCACAGGGAAGTCGTTGTCGGGGTGACGGCGGAGAGGGGAACAAAACCCCGGGCCCGCAGCAGGCCTGGGTTTGCAAGGTTTGGACAGGGGGCGGCCTGCGTCACAGGGAAGTCGTTGTCGGGGTGACGACGGAGAGGGGCAACGGACCCAGGGCCCGCAGCAGGCCTGGGTTTCCAAGGTTTCGGCGGGGGACGGCCTGCGTCACAATGAACCCGTTGTCGGGGTGACGGCGGAGAGGGGCAACGGACCCAGGGCCCGCAGCAGGCCTGGGTTTTCAAGGTTTGGTCAGGGGCGGCCTGCGTCACAATGAACCCGTTGTCGGGGTGAGGGCGGAGAGGGGCAACGGACCCAGGGCCCGCAGCAGGCCTGGGTTTGCAAGGTTTTGTCGGGGGCGGCCTGCGTCACAATGAACCTGTTGTCGGGGTGACGGCGGAGAGGGGCAACGGACCCAGGGCCCGCAGCGGGCCTGGGTTTGCAAGGTTTGGTCGGGGGACGGCCTGCGTCACAAGGAAGCCGTTGTCGGGGTGACGGCGGAGAGGGGAACAAAACCCCGGGCCCGCACCGGGCCTGGGTTTTCAAGGTTTGGTCAGGGGCGGCCTGCGTCACAATGAACCCGTTGTCGGGGTGACAGCGGAGAGGGGCAACGGTCCCCAGGCCCGCAGCAGGCCTGGGTTTTCAAGGTTTGGTCAGGGGCGGCCTGCGTCACAATGAACCCGTTGTCGGGGTGACGGCGGAGAGGGGCAACGGACCCAGGGCCCGCAGCAGGCGTCTGTTTGCAAGGTCTGGGCGGGGTCGACCTGTGTCACAATGAACCCGTTGTCGGGGTGACGGCGGAGAGGGGCAACAAACTCCAGGCCCGCAGAAGGCCTGGGCTTGCAAGTTTTGGGCGGGGGCGGCCTGCGTCACAATGAACCCCTTGTCGGGGTGACGGAGGAGAGGGACAACGGACCGTGGGCCTGCAGCGGAGGGCGGCAGTGGGTGAGGAGTCCGAAAGCCAGGAAGGGACAAGAAAAGGTTTGCAACTGTGTTGATAATGCCGCCTTGTTGTCTTGCAGCCCGCGTCATCGGCCGCGTCGATGCGCCCCATGCCTGCGTGTGTCCGTGTGATGCGCTCGTGTCGGCTCCCAGTCGACCCCATTCCCTGGAAAGGAGCAGCGAAGTAGCTCCTCGTCCTCAGGGCCGTTCTGCTAAGTCGGGAGGGTCCTGCACCCAATCAGGTACTGCGATCAGGTACTGCCCAAGGAAGCCGATGTCGGGGTGACGGAGGAGGGGGGCAACAAACCCCGGGCCCGCAGCAGGCCTGGGTTTGCAAGGTTTTGTCGGGGGGGACCTGCGTGACAATGAACCCGTTGTCGGGGTGACGGTGGAGAGGGGCAACGGACCCCGGGCCCATAGCAGGCCTGGGTTTTCAAGGTTTGGGCAGGGGACGGCCTGCGTCACAGGGAAGTCGTTGTCGGGGTGACGGCGGAGAGGGGAACAAAACCCCGGGCCCGCACCGGGCCTGGGTTTTCAAGGTTTGGTCAGGGGCGGCCTGCGTCACAATGAACCCGTTGTCGGGGTGACAGCGGAGAGGGGCAACGGTCCCCAGGCCCGCAGCAGGCCTGGGTTTTCAAGGTTTGGTCAGGGGCGGCCTGCGTCACAATGAACCCGTTGTTGGGGTGACGGCGGAGAGGGGCAACGGACCCAGGGCCCGCAGCAGGCGTCCGTTTGCAAGGTCTGGGCGGGGGCGACCTGTGTCACAATGAACCCGTTGTTGGGGTGACGGAGGAGAGGGGCAACGGACCGTGGGCCTGCAGCGGAGGGCGGCAGTGGGTGAGGAGTCCGAAAGCCAGGAAGGGACAAGAAAAGGTTTGCAACTGTGTTGATAACGCCACCTTGTTGTCTTGCAGCCCGTGTCATCGGCCGCGTCGATGCGCCCCATGCATGCGTGTGTCCGTGTGATGCGCTCGTGTCAGCTCCCAGTCGACCCCATTCCCTGGAAAGGAGCAGCGAAGCAGCTCCTCGTCCTCAGGGCCGTTCGGCTAAGTCGGGAGGGTCCTGCACCCAATCAGGTACTGCGATCAGGTACTGCCCAAGGAAGCCGATGTCGGGGTGACGGAGGAGGGGGGCAACAAACCCCAGGCCCGCAGCAGGCCTGGGTTTGCAAGGTTTTGTCGGGGGGGGGCCTGCGTCACAATGAACCCGTTGTCGGGGTGACGGTGGAGACGGGCAAAAGACCCCGGGCCCATAGCAGGCCTGGGTTTGCAAGGTTTGGGCGGGGGACGGCCTGCGTCACAATGAACCCGTTGTCGGGGTGACGGCGGAGAGGGGCAAGAGACCCCGGGCCCATAGCAGGCCTGAGTTTTCAAGGTTTTGGCGGGGGACGGCCTGCGTCACAGGGAAGTCGTTGTCGGGGTGACGGCGGAGAGGGGAACAAAACCCCGGGCCCGCAGCAGGCCTGGGTTTGCAAGGTTTGGTCAGGGGGCGGCCTGCGTCACAGGGAAGTCGTTGTCGGGGTGACGACGGAGAGGGGCAACGGACCCAGGGCCCGCAGCAGGCCTGGGTTTCCAAGGTTTCGGCGGGGGACGGCCTGCGTCACAATGAACCCGTTGTCGGGGTGAGGGCGGAGAGGGGCAACGGACCCAGGGCCCGCAGCAGGCCTGGGTTTGCAAGGTTTTGTCGGGGGCGGCCTGCGTCACAATGAACCTGTTGTCGGGGTGACGGCGGAGAGGGGCAACGGACCCAGGGCCCGCAGCAGGCCTGGGTTTGCAAGGTTTGGGCGGGGGACGGCCTGCGTCACAAGGAAGCCGTTGTCGGGGTGACGGCGGAGAGGGGAACAAAACCCCGGGCCCGCACCGGGCCTGGGTTTTCAAGGTTTGGTCAGGGGCGGCCTGCGTCACAATGAACCCGTTGTCGGGGTGACAGCGGAGAGGGGCAACGGTCCCCAGGCCCGCAGCAGGCCTGGGTTTTCAAGGTTTGGTCAGGGGCGGCCTGCGTCACAATGAACCCGTTGTCGGGGTGACGGCGGAGAGGGGCAACGGACCCAGGGCCCGCAGCAGGCGTCCGTTTGCAAGGTCTGGGCGGGGTCGACCTGTGTCACAATGAACCCGTTGTCGGGGTGACGGCGGAGAGGGGCAACAAACTCCAGGCCCGCAGAAGGCCTGGGCTTGCAAGTTTTGGGCGGGGGCGGCCTGCGTCACAATGAACCCCTTGTCGGGGTGACGGAGGAGAGGGACAACGGACCGTGGGCCTGCAGCGGAGGGCGGCAGTGGGTGAGGAGTCCGAAAGCCAGGAAGGGACAAGAAAAGGTTTGCAACTGTGTTGATAATGCCGCCTTGTTGTCTTGCAGCCCGCGTCATCGGCCGCGTCGATGCGCCCCATGCCTGCGTGTGTCCGTGTGATGCGCTCGTGTCGGCTCCCAGTCGACCCCATTCCCTGGAAAGGAGCAGCGAAGTAGCTCCTCGTCCTCAGGGCCGTTCTGCTAAGTCGGGAGGGTCCTGCACCCAATCAGGTACTGCGATCAGGTACTGCCCAAGGAAGCCGATGTCGGGGTGACGGAGGAGGGGGGCAACAAACCCCGGGCCCGCAGCAGGCCTGGGTTTGCAAGGTTTTGTCGGGGGGGGACCTGCGTGACAATGAACCCGTTGTCGGGGTGACGGTGGAGAGGGGCAACGGACCCCGGGCCCATAGCAGGCCTGGGTTTTCAAGGTTTGGGCAGGGGACGGCCTGCGTCACAGGGAAGTCGTTGTCGGGGTGACGGCGGAGAGGGGAACAAAACCCCGGGCCCGCACCGGGCCTGGGTTTTCAAGGTTTGGTCAGGGGCGGCCTGCGTCACAATGAACCCGTTGTCGGGGTGACAGCGGAGAGGGGCAACGGTCCCCAGGCCCGCAGCAGGCCTGGGTTTTAAAGGTTTGGTCAGGGGCGGCCTGCGTCACAATGAACCCGTTGTCGGGGTGAGGGCGGAGAGGGGCAACGGACCCAGGGCCCGCAGCAGGCGTCCGTTTGCAAGGTCTGGGCGGGGGCGACCTGTGTCACAATGAACCCGTTGTCGGGGTGACAGCGGAGAGGGGCAACGGTCCCCAGGCTCGCAGCGGGCCTGGGTTTGCAAGGTTTCGGCGGGGGACGGCCTGCGTCACAATGAACCCGTTGTCGGGGTGACGGCGGAGAGGGGCAACGGACCGTGGGCCTGCAGCGGAGGGCGGCAGTGGGTGAGGAGTCCGAAAGCCAGGAAGGGACAAGAAAAGGTTTGCAACTGTGTTGATAACGCCACCTTGTTGTCTTGCAGCCCGTGTCATCGGCCGCGTCGATGCGCCCCATGCATGCGTGTGTCCGTGTGATGCGCTCGTGTCAGCTCCCAGTCGACCCCATTCCCTGGAAAGGAGCAGCGAAGCAGCTCCTCGTCCTCAGGGCCGTTCGGCTAAGTCGGGAGGGTCCTGCACCCAATCAGGTACTGCGATCAGGTACTGCCCAAGGAAGCCGATGTCGGGGTGACGGAGGAGGGGGGCAACAAACCCCAGGCCCGCAGCAGGCCTGGGTTTGCAAGGTTTTGTCGGGGGGGGGCCTGCGTCACAATGAACCCGTTGTCGGGGTGACGGTGGAGACGGGCAAAAGACCCCGGGCCCATAGCAGGCCTGGGTTTGCAAGGTTTGGGCGGGGGACGGCCTGCGTCACAATGAACCCGTTGTCGGGGTGACGGCGGAGAGGGGCAACGGACCCAGGGCCCGCAGCAGGCCTGGGTTTTCTAGGTTTGGTCAGGGGCGGCCTGCGTCGCAATGAACCCGTTGTCGGGGTGACGGCGGAGAGGGGCAAGAGACCCCGGGCCCATAGCAGGCCTGAGTTTTCAAGGTTTTGGCGGGGGACGGCCTGCGTCACAGGGAAGTCGTTGTCGGGGTGACGGTGGAGAGGGGAACAAAACCCCGGGCCCGCAGCAGGCCTGGGTTTGCAAGGTTTGGTCAGGGGGCGGCCTGCGTCACAGGGAAGTCGTTGTCGGGGTGACGACAGAGAGGGGCAACGGACCCAGGGCCCGCAGCAGGCCTGGGTTTGCAAGGTTTGGGCGGGGGACGGCCTGCGTCACAATGAACCCGTTGTCGGGGTGACGGCGGAGAGGGGCAACGGACCCAGGGCCCGCAGCAGGCGTCTGTTTGCAAGGTTTGGGCGGGCAAAGGAACAATAAGAAAAGAGGAACGGGGTGCAAGCGGCATGCGCGTGTTTTTGTTTGCTCGGAAGATTCTGCGGCCAGGCGGCATCCTCGACGAGGTAAGCTAAATGGTTATCTTTGAATTCGTTACTTAGTTAATTCATTGTCACTAGACAATTAGCTGATGAAGTTCATTTGTTTATGAGTAAAAAAAAAAAAAAAAAAAAAAAAAAACAAAACAAAAAACCCCACTAGCTAACTACCTTTGAATTAAGAATCGAATTGGGATGAATCCTCTTCATTCAGTTTTAATTCATGTATTACAGTTTGTTGCTACGCTAAGAGCAATCAACGCTCAATGGACACACACATCGGCGGAAGTCATTTCCAGGGCCAGGAGTTTTAATTTGCGCGTGTGTGATGATTAAAAACATAGCGGCGGGGCTGTCGCCAGGTCCACCCTCCCTGGCAAATCGGCGGGGGGGCGCGGGGGGGGCGCGGGGGGAGGGAGAAGGGGGGTGAGGTTGCGGCCAGGTCTACCCCGCCGGAAATCATAGCGGCAAGGTCGTCGCCAGGTCTACCCCTCCGAAAGAACGTGGCGTCCGGGCTGCCAGGTCTACCCCCTCGTCGGCGGGGGGAAAAAAAAAATAAAAAAAAATAAAAAAAACTAAAAAAAAAACACCCCAAAAGCGGCGGGGCTACCGCCAGGTCTACCTACCCTGGCAAGTCGGCGGAGGGGTGGGGGGGGAAGGGGGGGGGGGGGAAGGGGGGGGGCGGGGGGTTCGGGTTCGGCCAGGTCTACCCCGCCGGTAACAGCGGCAAGATCGTCGCCAGGTCTACCACTCCGAAAGAACGCGGCGGCCTGGGCTGCCAGGTCTACCCCTCGGGAACATCATAGCGGCGGGGCTGTCGCCAGGTCCACCCTCCCTGGCAAATCGGCGAGGGGGGGAGGTTGGGGGGGAAAGAAGAGTTCGGTTGCGGCCAGGTCTACCCCGCTGGCAAATCATAGCGGCAAGGTCGTCGCCAGGTCTACCCCCTCGTAGGCGGAAAAAAAACCCCAAAAGCGGCGGGGCTTCCGCCACGTCTACGTTCCCTGGCAAATCGGCGGGGGGGGGAAGGGGGGGGGGGGGGCGGGGGTTCGGTTTCGGCCAGGTCATCCCCGCCGGCAAATCATAGCGGCAAGGTCGTCGCCAGGTCTACCCATCCGAAAGAACGTGGCGGCTGGGCTGTCAGGTCTTGCCCCTCGTAGGCGGGGGAAAAAAAAAAAAAAAAAAAAGCGGCGGGTCTTTCGCCAGGTCTTCCCACCCCTCCGGCAGCTGATAGCGGCGGGGCTGTCGCCAGGTCCACCCTCCCTGGCAAATCGGCGGGGGGCGCGGGGGGGGCGGGGGGGAGAAGGGGGGTTAGGTTGCGGCCAGGTCTACCCCGCCGGAAATCATAGCGGCAAGGTCGTCGCCAGGTCTACCCCTCCGAAAGAACGTGGCGTCCGGGCTGCCAGGTCTACCCGCTCGTAGGCGGGGGGGAAAAAAAAAAAAAAAAAAAACAACAAAAAAAACCAAAAAACCACCCCAAATGCGGCGGGGCTACCGCCAGGTCTACCTACCCTGGCAATTCGGCGGGGGTGGGGGGGGGGAGGAAAAGGGGGGGCGGGGGGTTCGGTTTCGGCCGGGTCTACCCCGCCGGGAACATCATAGCGGCAAGGTCGTCGCCAGGTCTACCCCCTCGTAGGCGGAAAAAAACCCCAACCCCAAAAGCGGCGGGGCTACCGCCAGGTCTACCCTCCCTGGCAAATCGGCGGGGGGGCGCGGGGGGGGGGGGAGAAGGGGGGTTAAGTTGCGGCCAGGTCTACCCCGTCGGAACTCATAGCGGCAAGGTCGACGCCAGGTCTACCCAACCGAAAGAACGTTGCGGCCGGGCTG